>NC_074723.1:13315000-13515000 GCF_947242115.1 Biomphalaria glabrata | reverse complement strand
TTAAAATAAGGTGGCAAGATAGAATAACGAATGAGGAAGTGCTATGAAGAGCAGGGTGCCAGGACATCCGCTCTGTTATCAGCAGCAGACGCCTGGGTGGCTTGGCCACGTTCGTAGAATGCCAGTAGGTCGACTTCCACAAAACATTCTGTATGGCGATCTAATAGAAGGCAGAAGAGCCACTGGTCGCGCACTTTTACGGTATGCAAACGCGACATGAAGCTCTTCAAAATCGACACTAGCAGCTGGGAAAAAAGTGGCTCTGGAAAGATCCACATGGAGAGAGAGCATAAAGGAAGGGTCTCGGATTGCAGATGTCATACACAACAGAAGCAGAAAGAAGGGTGAAAATGCAACGGCACCAGGTGATTACATATGCCCAACCTGTGACCGCAGCTGTGTATCAAGGATTGGCCTCTTGAGTCACACAAGAAGTTGCAAAGGGAAAACATCATCTCTCGAGACGTCAAATGCCACAGAAAATGCCAAAAGTGCTGACAATATAGTGATTGCACTTAGGTAAATCAGTTTGTTAAAAATTAAATAAATTATAACCTCTATCTATTCGAAAAGGAAATCATCCTGATAATTTGAACTCGAGTTGAATGGACTAATGGAGCTCTGTCCAGTCATGGTCTAGTTCACAATTTGACGTCTGGTGAAATCACGTTTGAATGTTGACAATAAGGAGTATATATGCCTTCTGATAAGAGTGTTGATCTCTGCAGTTTTATTTCAGTGCGCCTGGCTAATGTATACGTAGATGTTTTCGGTAACGGTGGCCAATACATCATTTCAAGTAATGTCTCAGTGTCTCTAGCCCTCTACTTTATATATGTATATGATAACCCAAATGACAACAAAAGATTCGTAAGAAGAAAGAGTCTCAGAAAAGATAATAAATTATTTTTACAAAACTTACATTAACTCACTTTGTCTGTCTGTCTGGTACACTTTTTGTACACGTTATGTCTCTCACAACTATTCTCAAGGTCACGTTGAAATTGTAAACAATCATTTTGTACCTGACAAAACAAGATTCAATCATGAAAAATTAACCAGTTAGTAAATTAAGCATTGTTAATTAATTTTTTTATTATTTTTTTTTTGGTATCGAAAGAAGGAAATAAATCCACCAGTATTTTTTATGTGGAGTTATTTCCCTTATCACATTTTGTACAATTTTTTTTTTTACCATTTCTCGTTCTAGGTTCAAGCTGAAATTTTGCAGATTTATTCTTAGTCGACGACAATACATGAGTCAATTTAAAAAAAAACAATTAGTTAATCAGTTTGTAGTGATTCATTAATTTTGCTTAGGGTGCGTATTCATGCATTAGAGAGATATATGTCAGTGATTTTGCGTTTTTTTTCCTTATATAAGCATCTTTTATTTTTAAAAGTCTTTTTTTATTTCATAAATACTCTTATGAAAACAAAACAAAAAAATGCGAAGTGTGCACACAGTCTCTAGCTAATAATGAACAATGCAATTTGTTAGTGTTTGCACGATAGTTACATAAAGTACTAGGACTAGAACTATCACTGCAACGTTCAAACTACAGGTTGAATTCATCTGACACAAGTTTTAAAAAAAGGTGAAGAGTGTTAGAAAATTCCCTTGGTCGAGA
This sequence comes from Biomphalaria glabrata, assembly GCF_947242115.1. Lineage (NCBI taxonomy): Eukaryota > Metazoa > Mollusca > Gastropoda > Planorbidae > Biomphalaria > Biomphalaria glabrata. The sequence continues at coordinate 13,513,369 of NC_074723.1, read as the reverse complement.
AGGAATGATTGAAATGTTTTAAGAACCCAAGGAGTGTGCAAGTGTTGGTAAGAGAGAGTGGCGATGCGACTATTGATCATCTCGTGCACATGGGAATGAGATCAATTCCTCAGGGACTCGGAATTTACTTTAGTATTAAATTAGGAACATTTATTTCTATATGTATGCATTAATGGGGACTTGAAATTAAGTTGTGAATCAAAATGTCATGCAAATTAGGTTCAAATATGGCCGCCACAATTGAAATGATACGATATTTTTACACAATGATAACTCCGTTTCTAATTGAATTTTCAATTTAAGATATTGTTTTTAATCTGCTAAGGGTCCTGCACATATAAATGATGAATAAATATGGAGAGTTTTTAAAGCAATAGAGCAATATTTGTTCAAGTAATGAGTTTTAAATGTTGGGCGTTGACAGACAGAACATAATTTTCGGAAAACTTGAAAAAAAAAAGAAAACTAATTATTTTGTTAATTTTATTTTCAAAAATGACTTTATATGCCTCCATGGAGTGTACGTTTCTTCTTGTATAGCTGCTGGGGGGGTGGGGGATATACAATTATGTTTTAATGGATCCTATCATTCCTATGACCTCGTATATAATTTAATTTTCCAGCTAGAAGGTCAGAAGTCGAGAAAAACAGCTAAAAAATGTAGTGTTGAATTACCATAAACGTGTCTTTATAATGATCTTTTGAAATAGTCAGCTAAAAATCAAAATAATATGTACAACAAGAATAATGAACGATTTTATACATTAATTAGTTTGCCCTCTGTTTGACATAAAGACGATTATCCTAATAATGAAGATTATTATTATTATTTTATTATTATTATTAAAATGAATCTATGCTTCAAATGTATAATACCTATCTGATTATTTGTATGCACTACTATCATTTAGAATTATTAAGCACAATGCTACTCGGGAATTTCACAATAACTTTTTTTCTAAACACTATCAATGACGCTAAAGTACGAGATCACTGCAGCCAACTAATTACTACAACATGAAAAACAAAAATAATGTTAAAAAAAAACTATACAAAGTTTGTAGTTGTATCATTTAGTTTGCATTGACCTGACTCATGACTCAAGCCTTCTCAAGCCGACACTTTATAGATATATAGTTTGTTTCAAACTTACTTTAGAGCGGCAACCTAAAAAGGGACTAATTCAGCTTATACAACAATTTTAGTCAAGTACAATTTCTTTACCTTGTTCAAGTTACCAAACAAAATAATTAATTACAAATAGATAATTAAATAATTAGTAAATTTTTGTTATTGATTCTTGTGTTGCCAGGTAAATGAAATAATTGTTCAAACTTTCGACTTGATCCGACATTGGGTGTGGGAGAAATCACGTGGACAAACGTTTTACCAGACAGACAGACAGACAGAGTGAGTTGATATAAGCTTTGTAAAAATAGTTTGTGCTACAAACTAAAGGGCTTAGAAGTTTGATTCTACAGTGCTGAAAAGTGCAAAAATAATTATTTCACACGCTTCAAGTTGCATAGCTAGTCAACACTTCCGGTTGAATGTACACCGTTTACACCAAATATTTATATTTATAGCTAGCTATTTATATTTATCTGGCTTACATTAAAATGTTAAATAAAATTAAATAACAATTATGCGAACCTTCTTAATGATGAACAAGATTATAAACAAAGTAAACATAAGACTTCTGCGTCGCCTAGCGAGATGTTATTTATAAATACTGCGCAGATGTTATATTTGCAGTGCTATAAACGATCACCAAACAATGATATATTTATATTTAACGCCTTTAATATGGTGTTCGGTGTGTTGATTATGTTTAATGTAGGCTGGGTGTTAAACATAACCCCTTTGAAACCGTAAACCATATCCTCTTTGAATGCCCCTCCCTAACCCACCTTAGGCAGACCCTACTTCCACTACAGCCCAACATAACCAACACCCTGTATGGCAGTGCTGAACAACTGAAGAAAACAGCACACTTTTTTTCCTTGGCACAGTCTGCAAAAGAGCTCACAGCTCAGCAGCAATAAAGCTGACTAGAAGAAGAAGAAGAAGAAGAAGTGTTGATTATGTGTGAAAAATATTTTTAATTATATTATTTAATTAACTTGAAAACCCCAACAAAAAATAAAAGGTTTCACTTTCTTAAGTCCTAGAGTGGTCCCCGCATCTATTTTGAGATGAAATCGTGTTTTCATTACCAATTTTAGTGGGGGGGGGGGGTTTAGTTCTAAACGTGACAGACAGACGGACAGACAGACAATAGCGTTTTCTTTATTGGGCCCGCTAACGAAGTTAGAAAGTGTTACTGACGTTAAACGAGAAAGAGGTCAATTAAGTTGGGAAGAAGAGGAGAAAGAAAAGTAATAACCAAGAGAGTTGAGCTCCGGGATCTGTCAGTAGGTTGTAGCCTGTGGTCTTTTTTTTTTAACATTTCTGAGTTTATTCTCTAAAGTGCATATGGAGATGGTGTTATTAAATGCAATTAATCATAGTAGTAACAAACATTCTTCCTTTAGTCGCTCAAGAGAAAAAAATTGTTCTAGCACAAACGGACAATAGTTGTCTATTAACTAAAGGGAAATAATCATGGAACAAACCAAGTGTAGATAAAAATTCATTTTCACTTACCTTCCTTGTCTTAGCATTTAAAAAAAAATATACACCTGTTGTGAAAATGTCAAGTTTAATAGAGGATTTAGTTCATTATGTAAGTGTGCCATTACAAACTCCTGGTCATCGTACTCTAGTCATAAGTAGACTACATGCCTTGTGGTTGACTGTAGAAGTGACGATACAGTATAACCGTAGAACTAACGTGTTGGATTCTCAACTAGACTGAAAGGCAGTCTGTACACACACACATATTCACAACAACACATTTGGAGACGAATGGTTTAACCAGCTTCATAACATAACGGACCATCCCAATGGGGAATTTCTTCATCTTCTTCTGTCCCTTTGTCCGTTGGACCGTTGGGGGCTACACACGGGATCTGTAACGTCTTTCTCCATTTTTCTGTAACTTTGCCAGGATAAGAGTATCTTTCATAGTCAGACCTGCCCATTTCTTAATGGTGTCACATCTTTTGTCTGCGCTCTTCCTTTTCCCTGTTTCTGTTCCCTACAGAAGCGTAATCCTGTTTTGTATTTCCACGTTTGTAATATGGTCTCTGTATGTGATGTCTTGACTACGATATGGACTAAGAACTTTTCATTCGAAATTAAATTTGATCTGTGTTGTGTTGGTTAAACTTCAGAAAAACAAATGGGACTCTGCAGTAGAAATAATAAAACTATATTTTCATTTATTATACTATCAGGTACGCTACCGGTGTGTAACTCATTAAACTCAGAAAAATAAGCTACATTGAATCCTAAATGCTGCTGGTAAAGTCATTGGCAAATAAAAACAAATCCCATTTTGGGCAGCTGTTTAAGTCAAACATCCATAAAAAAGCTAAAAGATTCTAGAAATAATAAATCACCCTTTGGGTCAGTATTTTGTGATTTTACCATCACAAAAGAGATACAAGACACCGATAGCAAAGACAAACAGACACAAACATTCTTTTGTTACCCTGGCTATCAAATGATTAAATAGAAACAATCTGATATAAACTTTTCACATGCAAACAGACACAAACTCTCTTTTTTGTTCCATTGGCTATCAAATCATTAAATAGAAACAATCTGATATAAACTTGTCACATGTAAATTATGAGTGAGTCTGGTGTGAATGTACACTTTGGTTTCTTATAGTTATAATGTTTTGTTTGTTGTAACACACAAAATGTAAGACAAATTTCCTTACGGACAATAAAGATTATTATATTATATTATATTATATTATATTATATTATATTATATTATATTATATTATATTATATTATATTATATTATATTATATTATATTACTGATAGGAGATGGAGCGTGCAAACAACTGAGAGTTTTTGTTTGGAGAAAAAAGAAGCGCTTACAGTTTATATCAATTTGAACATGATAAAAAATTAACTTCTAGCCATTCTTCTCTCACTGATCATCTTTTGCAATGTGAAAGTATGCAGTGAAAACAAATATAATGCTAATTCAAAGATTTTCAGATACAAGACGAAAATGTGTGTGTGTGTGTGTGTAGAAAATGTGTGTGTGTATGTGTGTAGAAAAGGTGTGTGTGTGTGTACAAAATGTGTGTGTATAAGTGTAGAAAATAATCGGGATCTCTAGGGCGCCTCTGAGTCCACCAAGCTCTAGTGGGTACCTTACATTAGTTAGTTAGTTAGGCTGGCCACGTGACACCCTCGTTAACCGTGGGCCACAGAAACAGATGACCATAGATCGCAGGGTCTGAAAAGTGTACTTTACTTTTACTCTCGAGTGGAATAAACCTGTATAAAGTATAAAGTACTTTAAAGCTCTGATATTTCGGAACAAATAGTTAAGATTGAAAGAGTGAATAAAATTTGTTACCATAAAAAATTAACTAACAAATAACAATGGCTCTAGTATTTTATTTTCTTGACTAGAAACCAGCTGGAGACTGGTTGAACTACAGATAATAGGACTTAGTATAAACTCTCAAGTAGCGTAGATGCAATTAACATTTTTGCATGTGACCATAGCAAAATTATTCTCGCTTTGTTAAAACATTTCTACTCTTGTAACATTTAATCTAAACAAAAGACAACAAATGTGAAGTATTTAGTTTCTTAACCAATCAGCCGTTAGTTTAAAATTCGTTGGCAAATAGGATTTTTTTAAAAAAGCTTTATGAAAAGTGTTTTTTAACTTAGAGAAGTAGTGATTCAATTACTTCAGAGGGCCCAGAGGTTGAATCGTGAGATACATTACACACAAAAAAAAGTTTGTGTCATATTAAGTTAAATTCTACATTCTAACAAATTTTGATGTGATAAACAGAAATAACTCCCTTGCAAAATAAATGCTAGGGTTTGATATCCATACAGAAATGTTTGATACTACAGGCACAAACTAAGAGCCTTTGTACTCGACTGCTCTTTCAGTGCATTGAGCACAATATTGTAGAAACATGATGCAGTCGTCTTTTTGAAATATGTAAAATCTGTTCATCTATGGAGCAACCAGACACGATGGACAGTTAAGAGCTGTTCTCCAGTTCCAAAGTGGTATGAATAAGTCTTCTAATAACCAATACAAATAGCTTTCAGGCCTTCTTTGTTCTGCAAACTGCTCAGAGCTATAACGCGCTCATCGCGGTCTCCAAAGCTTTCAATCGCTTGCTACCTTTCCATGACTCTATGAGCTACTTAATGATAAACAATAAACACACGCTGAACAAAGTGAACACTGTTGGTAGATCTAAACTCTGGCCGCATTAAGCCCTTTTGAAGCCTTAGCAAATAAATGTGTGTGTTCAGTGTCAACAACATTCTTTCCAATTAGGTAAATGTGTGTATAAACAACTCATTAAAACAGAAAGGACAAAAAGAATTGTGTTATGTACAACTCATGGAATAAATTAGATCGTTACCATTGAACAAATTATTTAGTCTTGTAAAGCTTTGTTTTTCTGCAGATGTTGATAAGGCTGGTGTAGGCTTAAAACCAGGGCTTTTTTGTGTACGGCTTACTTGTACCTTTTTCAATGTGGGGGGGGGGGGAAATATTACTTTTCTTGTATTTTAACGTTTATTAGTAGTTAAAAGTTAGGCAACTCATCACTGAGTCCCAGCTACTATTTCTTTACGAAAAAGCACTGCTTAAAATTATGCCCTTTTCTCAATGTCAATCATTCGTTTCCTGCATAACATTCTTGTTTGCAGACTTGTATTTGTGGACAATTTTTATTAGACGTCCTGAACTAATGTCTTTCCAGCTGAAATGTTCTCTTAAACTGGTGAAATGTTCTCCTAAACTGGTGAAATGTTCTCCTAAACTGGTGAAATGTTCTCCTAAACTGGTGAAATGTTCTCCTAAACTGGCGAAATGTTCTCCTAAACTGGTGTTCTTAGTTTGTAAGTCCCATCTTAGAGTTTTTTTTCCTCATCAGCTACATTTAGTAAATAAAAGTGTAGGCCATAAGAAATCATGCAATATTTTAGGAACACAGAACAAGAAGCAACAGCTCAACGGCAAAAAGAGATGTCGAGATTACAAATAAAAGCTTTGTAGAGTTACCTAACTGTTGGATTGTATTGAATTTTAGAATTTGATTGCACTGCAGATATCACAGAAGCAATAACACATTATTCACTTCTAGCAATGGATTTACACTACCAGAACAAGATTTCTTATTTAACTTTTAAGCTTTCCATTATACTTTGGAATCATCTGACCCTTCAATACCCGGGCAATCTACCCGGATTCAAAGTGGCACCCGGGTGGAAACGGTTGTAAGAGGAAACGACATTTTTTTTAAACAAGTAGACCAACTGGGTAGCGAAACAAGACTGGCGTGGGAGTGCCTAATGGGTGCGAGACTATTCCAATAGCACTGTGCGGAGTTGTAAAAGAGCTCCCACGATCTTGTCAACAGCCAAGTCCATGAAAACAGCAGTATTGACTAAATAGACATTAGCTTCGAGCCTCGCCTGACAGAACACTTTGTTCAGCTAAGCTGGTAAGAAGGAGCTCTTTCTGGCCTCAAGTTTCATGAGCCTTAGCTAAACTCTTAATGACAGATCAAACTGGCCCTCAAAATTCCGGCTGTGCTATGTGTTTCAGGCTGTGTCACGGGCAGATGAAGTTAGAATAGTGCAATCTAGGACTTCGAAAGTTTTAGTTAGTAGAAAACAAGTCAAAACCTTGAATCAGCAAGCAATTAGATCTTTCTCGAGCAAGAAATAAGTTCATTTATAGTCGTTGGGTTATAAAAAAAAAGGATCGATTAATTGATTTAACAGTCAATTGATATTCTTAATGTCCATGTCTTTTACTCCATGCACAAGAATTATTGTATTCTTTCATAAGAAACTTATTTAAACCATTTTATCATCAAGCAGAATAGAATTATATATTGCATTTCCTTCTTGAATCAAAATGACCTCATGGAATAATATAAGAATATTACATTTGATGTGGTGACTGTGCTCTAGTAACTACAAATGTAATATGCTTGAAATAATGCATTCTCGAACTTTTGTTATTTATACTTCGTAGCATTCATTAGAAAAAGTTGACTTATTAAGTATTTGTACTGTTGAATGTGAGTATCTATTGGAAAGATAATGTCCTCAGTCTCACTGTTATTTACTTGCATCACTTTATTTACAACTGAAATAGATTCTTCTTCCATCCAGACACAACATCCCGTTTGAAACCACTCTTCATGAGCGAAACTGAGACGAAAGTTATTCCTCTTTGTTTGATTTGTTTTCATTATCTCCCTTCACGTGCACTTTACACTGAGATGACGTCATTAAATACGGATTTAGGGATCGTGCATTTGTGCCGTCCAAGAAATAGTTTACGCAAGTTCATAGGTGGCATCAGGGCCGGCCCTAGCATTTGCGGGGCCCTATGCGAAACGGATTGCGCGGGGCCTAGTCTGGATAGGGATAAGCATAATGTCAAAATTAAGATTATTTTAGTTAAAAAATACTTTCGTCTTTGCAATAAATTTTTATTAAATGAAAGCTCACAATGCTGATTTTATTTACTGGCACCCCAAAAATGACAATATTGTCCATTTCTCATGAGATTTTAATAATTTCAGGAGATTTTTAGGACTTTTTCGTACATTTTGCCTTTTTAGGATATTGCCTTAAAATCAGGAGGCCGTGGAAACCCTGTTATTATATATCAGTTATAATGGTTTAATTTAATAATTTACACTTACAATTAGCGCGGGGCCTATAAAGGCGTGGGGCCCACTGCGACCGCATAGGTTGCAGTGGCTTAAGACCGTCCCTGGGTGGCATATGTGTTAAATGTGCGATGTACTTTGTTTGGGTGAGAATTTAACCTCGCCCATAGAGTTATCTGACTAGAGTTAGCTTCTAATGTTTCTCAGTCTACTGCTTGAATTCTCATAGATTTACATAATTAATGGAGCCCAGCGACAGATGACCTTTACATCATCTGCCCTATAGACCACAAGGTCTGAAAGGGGAACTTTACTTTTTTTTTTAGCGACATGTAGAAAAATAGATCAGTAAAAATTTTTCGGGAGAAGGGATTTTATTACTGCAAAGGGAATGAATCCATAACCACCCCATTTCCTTTTCTGACAACACCCATGGTTATGAGATTGTTATTGCCCTTTTTATGTTTTCGAAATGTCCTTTAATGATGTTATAGTGGAAAAAAAATTCAGAGCAAAATTACAATCTCCACCAGGGACGTAGCTAGAAATTTTCCATCGTTTGGGGTGCGGAGGCTTGACCTCTTTGGGGACCCTGCATTTTGCGTAATATTTAATTTTTTATGTAAAAAAACGACTCATTCGGGGGCCCCTCAAATGGGGGGCGGGGGGATTTTCCAATTCTCCCCCTACTCCCCCGACCCTAGCTACGCCACTGATCTCCACCACTACACCAAATAATTGTTTAACTTTGTGTTTTAAATAAAACGGTATAGTGTATTGTATATATTTCCTCCAATTTTTCACTAAGCATGTATTTTTGTCTGTTGTTTTTTTAATTGTTTGTGTTCTATCCAAATGAAATGTACCACATTTATTTCGTATTCTCTAAAAATCAATAGGAAATAGTTACTTTTTTTTATAAGCAAACCTGTAGAAGTTAAAAGAACCGCTAATTACTGCAATTTATCTGAAAAGGGCAAGGTTTATCTTCTTTTCTGCTATATAAAACAAACAGTATTAATTAGTATTAATTTATTAATTTATTAGTGAATTTTTGGATTCATGTATTGTCCTCGATTATAAATAATTATTCAGAATTTCAACTTGATCCAAGAATGGGTACAGGGGGAAAATGTGTCAAAACGTAATTAGGGAATTAAATCCATATATACATCCACATCTCGCATTAAGTAGCATTTATTCCCCTTATTTTGATATCAAAGAAAACAATCACCAATAATTAACTAATTAGGTTATTTTTCATTGATTCGCGTTTTGTCAGGTTCATTAAATAATTGTGCAAAATTTCAACATGATCCGTGAAAGGGAAATGGGAGAAAAAAAATGTTCAAACTTTGTACCAGACAGTAAGAGTGAGTGAGTTGATATAAACTTTGTAAAACGTAAAACCAACTTAAAGCATTCTTATCTTTTTTCTAAATCAATATATAGTAGAATAAATAACTCCGGGTCACATCACAATTTCTCCGTAAATAGTGTTGTCACACTTGGACCCTCTTTACAGACCAGTGGATCGTGTCCAGCCCATACGAAAAAAACTTATCTTGGTGTCTTTTTTTTTAAATAACTCAAACTCGCCATCAGAAATTTACAAACTCGCTATCAGAAATTTACAAACTCGTCATCAACAAATTTTACAAACTCGCCATCAGAAATTTACAAACTCGTCATCAACAAATTTACAAACTCGCCATCAGAAATTTACAAACTCGTCATCAGCAAATTTACAAACTCACCATCAACAAAGTTACAAACTCGCCATCAACAAAGTTACAAACTCGCCGTCAACAAAGTTACAAACTTGCCATCAACAAAGTTACAAACTCGCCATCAACAAAGTTACAAACTTGCCATCAACAAAGTTACAAACTTGCCATCAACAAAGTTACAAACTCGCCATCAACAAAGTTACAAACTTGCCATATCAACAAAGCTACAAACTCGCCATCAACAAAGTTGCAAACTCGCCATCAACAAATTTTACAAACTCGCCATCAGAAATTTACAAACTCGTCATCAGCAAATTTACAAACTCACCATCAACAAATTTACAAACTCGCCATCAGAAATTTACAAACTCGTCATCAGCAAATTTACAAACTCGCCATCAACAAAGTTACAAACTCGCCATCAACAAAGCTACAAACTTGCCATCAACAAAGTTACAAACTTGCCATCAACAAAGTTACAAACTCGCCATCAACAAAGTTACAAACTTGCCATATCAACAAAGCTACAAACTCGCCATCAACAAAGTTGCAAACTCGCCATCAACAAATTTTACAAACTCGCCATCAGAAATTTACAAACTCGTCATCAACAAATTTACAAACTCGCCATCAGAAATTTACAAACTCGTCATCAGCAAATTTACAAACTCGCCATCAACAAAGTTACAAACTCGCCATCAACAAAGCTACAAACTCGCCATCAACAAAGTTACAAACTCGCCATCAACAAAGTTACAAACTTGCCATCAACAAAGTTACAAACTCGCCATCAACAAAGCTACAAACTCGCCATCAACAAAGTTACAAACTCGCCATCAACAAAGTTACAAACTTGCCATCAACAAAGCTACAAACTCGCCATCAACAAAGTTACAAACTCGCCATCAACAAAGTTACAAACTCACTTAGCCTTGAAAGAAGGCTACTTTTTTTTTTCGTTTGTCCGTGTGTCGGAGAGGCCAGCGGTTAATTTCGGGGCAATGTGCTATAGTTTGTTAGGTTTGGCCGTGTGGCCGATTGGCTAAATTCTACGTTTTGGGGTAATGCTTGAAAGAGGTTGAGGACTGTAGAGTAATTATAAAAAGTTTTAGCTTTTAGGAACGCCTGAATGAGAGAGAGAGCGAGTACAATAATTATAGTCTTATTGATTTGCATACTAGTAAACATAACAGGCGTTTCGGTTGTTAGGATTAAAAGCAAGTTTTGTGTTACATATTTACAGCTTTAATTGTGTCAAAGATATAGGTAAGATCACCTGTAGCCTTTTTGTAATTTTTAATTAACTCTAAAGTTGATTAACTAAATTGGTAGCTACTTAACACGCGTTATTTGTTAATTCTAAAAAAAAAGAGTTACTTGTTTTTAATTGACAGACTAGTAATTTGATTTTTTTGTTTTATTTCATAATTATGGTTTGATTCTAAATCTTATTAAGAAGCTTTAATTTCCAAGTTCTAGGAATAAGTAGCTCTAGGTTTCGTTAGTTAACTCATCGTAAAATGATTCCAAAACTAAAGATAAAGTATAAGTTGTCTGACTTAAAACTTTTTTCCTTTCATATGTAATGTATTTTAAACATTTATTTTTTGGGGTATTTGAAAAAGGCGTTTTACCAGCTCTCAGAGACTGATTTAGGCCCTAGTGAGAGATGTAAGCGGGACCCAACCGTCACCTAACTCAGACCCAAAATTTCAATCTAAGAGCATTCATGGAAATTGGTCTAGATGAGGGGAAAGACTTCATTTCTATAAGCTACAAGTGTTTATGTAGGGAACTGTTTCCGAAGAAATCCAAGACATTGTTCCGTCAAGAAACGGATGAGTACAGTACATTAGAATGTGTGTTAGAGGCTCGCATATTAGTATTGTGAGCTGATGGGGGACCAACAAAAATGTCCCTATCACGAGGCCTCCCTTAAGTGCAGGGTCGTGAGCGGTCGCCCTTGTTTGACACCCCTTATGGTGGCCGCCTCTAAAGCTATAGAAAAACTCCCGTGGTTCTTAGTAATTTTGTATTGCCTCAGGTTCATAATCCAACAGTTTGTTTGTTACCTGCTGACCACATCAACTAGGGTCAGCGTAGAGCCCTATTAGTCCCTAGACTTGTGTCGTAGAGTTGCTGTGACTAATTGTGTAAACAAATCCCTCTACTCTTCCCGGTCAGCAGCTGTCCCTATCAGAATATCAAGAGGGAGGCCAGTCCATTCTTTCAAGTTGTCCAGACAACTTTTTTTTTTGGGACGGTTCTTTTTTCGTGCTCCCTCCGCTGCATCTTCTATCGTGAAGGAAAGTTTCAGACAGTGAGAGTCGTGTCCTACAATAACACAGACCAGCTCAACATACGAATTGTCACAGTACTATTGAGTTCTTCCTTTTTACTAGCCAACGTGTTGTTTTACAGAAGTACAAGCTCATTTCTTTTACTCTCCTGATATCTGATCAGTGATACCAAATAGGTTGTTTGTTTTTTTATAACATTTACTTTCATAGCCTAAAATTCAGCCAAAGCGATCAGCGTCCAACTTTCACAGCCATAAAGAACTATTGATTAGAGCTGTTCGATGCGCGCTAGATCATTTTCCCCTTACTTCGTTCTTCTCTGCAGACAAGATCCAAGCATTCTTAGATTTTACCTTTTCTTTTGATGATACATTTGATGTTACGTTTAATGTTAAATGTTAGGGCGACGAGCTGAATGAAAGGGGTTATACATCCGTGACAATATCTTTATTAGCCCCCCCCCCCCCCCTATTTTAGTTCTTGTTTATTTAACAGAAATGCTGACCATTGTCAGAACAAAATATTCCCTTGAAACTTGACAAGCTCATATCATGGCCACACGCCATATTTCCCCGAGTGAATGGATCTACCAGTAAACGACTTATCGCGATCTGTCAAGTATCAAAGTTTTCTGATTAAACATGTGTATACATAGAGGCAAGCCTATACATAGAGGCAAGCCTATACATAGAGGCAAGCCTATACATAGAGGCAAGCCTATACATAGAGGCAAGCCTATACATAGAGGCAAGCCTATACATAGAGGCAAGCCTATACATAGAGGCAAGCCTATAAAAAGCAACCTTTTTTTTTGGTATATCCGGTGCACCGAATATAAAAGTATTTATAAGAGTATTATATTAATTAACCCTATAATAATATTTGATCACTTTTCAGCACTTTTCAGTTTTTTAAACGCAAAGTAATTTAATTTAGTTGACAACAGTTTTTGGTATACAAGCCATTTTTTATTTTGTATCTCTCAATTTTTTTTTTTTACAGCAGGGCCGGCCTTAGGTAGTCCGAGGCCCTAGGTGAAGTGAATTTGGTGGTCCCAAAAAAAAAAAAAAAGAAACACCATAAAAATAAAATAACGCAAGGGTACCAGACTTGAAATAACGTTTTGACATATTCACCAATAAGAATAAATAAGGTTCTTCTAACATGGGTAGTCCAAGAAGTAGATCTAAACATTCACGAATAAGCCTTGAGTTTTAGTAGAGATAGCTAGCCTTGTAGACACAGATTTCTGTTTCATTCGAGATTTGATCCAAGTTTCGCAATTTTCTCTCGAAAAATGTTTCCTGTGCGAGGCCCCCACCAATTGCAGGCCCTAGGCGGCTGCTTTGTTTGCCTATGCCTAGGGCCGACTATGCTTACAGTCTTACTCCTTCCATTTTATATTTCTTAATCATTGGCCACCTTCAGTCGTAGAACGACAATGGTTCATCTCAGAGCACACTTCCTCATGTGGCTGTGGAGCCCTATTTTGGAGAGACACTCCCGTCCACAGATAGCGCAGGTTAAGGTGGCTTTTGCTTCCGTGGTAGAGGAGCTGGCCGTTTTTCGGATTGTACGTTTTTCTTCCAGGGCTGAGACCCATGTACTTTCACTATCCATAGCTTTCTTGGTCACTGTCTCTCTCCACCTGTTGCGGTCTAGAGCTATGTCTTCCCAATTGTCAGTATTGATGTTCACTGATTTGAGGTCACGTTTTATTACATCAATGTAACGGAGGTGGGGGCGACCAGTTTTTCTTGTGCCAGTCGTGAGTTTTCCTTAGAGGATGATTTTCGGGATGCGCTTGTCCTCCATCCGGCGGACATGTCCAAGCCAGCGCAAACGGCGTTGTCTGAGGGCTGTAAAGATGCTGGGAATACCTGATCGCGCAAGGATCTCAGTATTGCACACTTTTTCTTTCCATGTGACTTTCAATATCCTTCCATTTTATTTTTCTTAATAATACCTTTATATCACAACCCTTTTTCTTCATATTCCTTTTCTTCTTTTTCTTTTTTATTGAATTTTATTGCTTAGAGAAAGCAAGCGGCATCTTTAACCATCAAATGTAAACAAAGATCAGATTACTCTCATTAACTTTCAGAATTCTATACATAAAACAGTATAAGACTTTAAAGTTTGTTGTTACATATAACCATGTATGCCTATAAATCAGTATGTTGGTTGTTGTACTGACCACACGACGCACTCATTTACCGTCTGCCATAGAACATGTGAGCTTTACATCATTAGCCCTATAGTTTGCAACGTCTGAAAGAAAGATATTCGCTGAGCCATTTAGTCAATCGTAGTGGGGGAAAAAGGTAGTCTAGTTGTTTGACTTTAAAGTACATTTCAACTGACCAAAGTTTTTAAAAAAATCTATCCATTTGGATTTGAAAACAAAAATATACAAACAGCTGTTTCTTTACTTAAAAACTTTCATTAGTACTATGTAATAACTACAAACACACCAACTAAAAGTAATCCTATTGATTTTGTGCAGAGCTTTAAACAGGCTCTAGATTCGACCACCAAAAGTGCTAAACTCTTGTCCGGGTAATTAGGTAAATCCCTTTAGAAATAACTGGTGGACTATTTTATGCTCCATTAAATGTACAAAGTTTTTGTATGAATGAATGTTTTCACAGTTTTTCAATAGCATTATAATTCTTTAATTTATAATTTTAAAAAAATTATTTGTAGGCGAATAGTGCAGAGGTATTTATCCCTGCAAATCAACATCATTTACATCAAATAATCTACAATCTATATGTTAGGCCATTTACACTATTTACACACACCATAGTCATCATATAAATACGTTACACCATATACACTCGTAGACCATAAAATCCATCTATAGATATGCAACATATATCGCATAATAACTAACAAAAATATAATAACTGTTGCATTTTTAAAATCATGACAATATTTATACATTATGAAAAAAGTCAAAATAGACCATAACTCAATTTGAATTCTTTTATATCAACTTTTGCGGCTTATAAAAGTTGAAGAATTTAGGTTACCGGTCAGTTTACAAAAATATATCTATTTAGTTTATATTTAGACTTATGTCGTCCTGGAGGGATAAAGAACTAGAGTTCCGCCGTTTCAGTAGCAAACTTGTAAAGATAGTGGAAAAAGCACACCAGCAAATCAAAACATTTTAGGAATACGAATTTAAAATCTAAAATATGATTTAACACTGTAAGGCTAGCACATCCTGTAACTATAAGTCCCTACGGATTTCTTCATAGCTCCTTTCAGGCTTATGAAGGTGATCGAAGGCTTATGTCTGTAAAATTATTTTTTTTTTAATTATTGATAAATCAAGTTACACTTGACCGGAATACAGTGAAATTTTAGGGTTATTACATTAAAAATCTAAAGTGTAAGGAGTTAATAGCTGATCATTGGTAACAAGAGGTAAAGATGATTTTTTTTACTAAAAAAAAACAACAACCTTAAATGCATTTAGTGTTGTACTGAATCAAAAATTCCAAACACACATGTCTTCAGATTTAGTAGACTATTGTGCATCATTAATAATTTTTTAGTGGTGCCGTGACTGAGCGGTAGAACGCTTGGCTTCCGAACCGGGGTCGGTCGCGGGTTCGAAGACAGGGATTTTTAATTTCGAGATCTTTGTGCGCCTCTGAGTTCACCCAGCACTAATGGGTACCTGACATTAGTTGGGGAAAAGTAAAGGCTGTTGGTCGTTGTGCTGGTCACATGACACCGTCGTTAACGGTGGGCTGTAGAAACAGATGACCTTTACATCTTCTGACATATAAATCCCCCTGAGAGATGTACTTTACTCTTTTAATTTTTTATTAGTGCTTTGAAGCAAAAATATACCATACCATCCAATCCAGTGTTGTAAAGATGTTACAACAAGCTTAACGTTTCATGAAATGAGTTAACACGTGCTATATCAGTTGGTAGGCTGATGTCCTTTTTTTTCTAATTACTCCACAGATCCCTAGGTCGCGAAGGTAACTAAGATCAAGTCACAAGTAGACAAAGCACACTGGCAGTTTGATCAGTGTTAAAAGTAATAACACTTGTAGCTTGACGTAACACTTGTATTCTATTGTAACAAATGTCTAAAACACAAACGCTAGTCACTTGTATTCTATTCTAACAAATGTTTAAAACACAAACGCTACTCACTTGCATTCTATTTTAACAAATGTCTAAAACACAAACGCTAGTCACTTGCATTCTATTGTAACAAATGTTTAAAACACAAACGCTAGTCACTTGTATTCTATTGAAACAAATATTTAAAACACAAACGCTAGTCACTTGCATTCTATTGTAACAAATGTCTAAAACACAAACGCTAGTCACTTGCATTCTATTGAAACAAATGTTTAAAACACAAACGCTAGTCACTTGCATTCTATTCTAACAAATGTCTAAAACACAAACGCTAGTCACTTGTATTCTATTTTAACAAATGTCTAAAACACAAACGCTAGTCACTTGCATTCTATTCTAACAAATGTCTAAAATACAAACGCTAGTCACTTGCATTCTATTGTAACAAATGTCTAAAACACAAACGCTAGTCACTTGCATTCTATTTTAACAAATGTCTAAAACACAAACGCTAGTCACTTGAATTCTATTCTAACAAATGTCTAAAACACAAACGCTACTCACTTGCATTCTATTTTAACAATGTCTAAAACACAAACGCTAGTCACTTGAATTCTATTCTAACAAATGTCTAAAACACAAACACTAGTCACTTGCATTCTATTGAAACAAATGTTTAAAACACAAACGCTAGTCACTTGCATTCTATTTTAACAAATGTCTAAAACACAAACGCTAGTCACTTGCATTCTATTCTAACAAATGTCTAAAACACAAACACTAGTCACTTGCATTCTATTGAAACAAATGTTTAAAACACAAACGCTAGTCACTTGCATTCTATTTTAACAAATGTCTAAAACACAAACGCTAGTCACTTGCATTCTATTCTAACAAATGTCTAAAACACAAACACTAGTCACTTGCATTCTATTGAAACAAATGTTTAAAACACAAACGCTAGTCACTTGCATTCTATTGTAACAAATGTCTAAAACACAAACGCTAGTCACTTGCATTCTATTTTAACAAATGTCTAAAACACAAACGCTAGTCACTTGAATTTTATTCTAACAAATGTCTAAAACACAAACGCTAGTCACTTGCATTCTATTTTAACTATGTCTAAAACACAAACGCTAGTCACTTGAATTCTATTCTAACAAATGTCTTAAACATAAACGCTAGTCACTTGAATTCTATTCTAACAAATGTCTAAAATACAAACGCTAGTCACTTGAATTCTATTCTAACAAATGTCTTAAACATAAACGCTAGTCACTTGAATTCTATTCTAACAAATGTCTTAAACATAAACGCTAGTCACTTGAATTCTATTCTAACAAATGTCTTAAACATAAACGCTAGTCACTTGAATTCTATTCTATTCTATTGACAAAAAACAACTCTCAAGTTATTAAAAGTAATAACACCTCCATGACATCATTTTATGATAAACTATATATTCTACATTTCAGGACACTGAGACAACATGGGCAATAACAACTGTAGTCCTTTGCCTGTCAGTGAGGTGTAAGTAATAGATCTAACTGTAGAGTCTTTAAAAACTTTCTCAAGCCTGAGTAGTCTTCTATATGTTAATAATGTATCTTCAGTATTGTTGTAGTTCTCTATCTGCATCTATAGTAAGCAAATACTTGTGTAGTCTACTAACTAGATGTACTTGTTTGTCACTAGAAATATGATTCGGATTTCTTACCCGAGTATTGGTATACTGTAAACCCACCTAGCTAGCTTCTAACTAGTTTTTGACTATTATTATACTATCACTGTAATCTGACATGAGTCCTAAGAAACTCAAGTCTTCCAAATGCATGGGAGATGTCTGAAGTATTACTCGAAACTTCTCTGTTATTAGGTTACTGTAGCACTTTTGTTACTGTATTTCTTGTGATACTGTAGCCCTTGTGATACTGTAGTTCTTGTATTACTGTAGTTCTTGCATTACTGTAGCCCTTGTGTTACTGTAGTCCATAGGTTACTGTAGTGCTTAGGTTACTGTAGCACTTCTGTTACTTTACTCCTTAGGTTACTGTAGTTCTTGTGTTACTGTCCTTGTGTTACTGTAACTCTTGTGCTACTCTAGCTCTTGTGTTACTGTTGTCCTTGAGCCAATCTTGAGACGAGATTTTATAAGGACAACATAGAAGGGACAACTTGGAAGGGACAACGTAGAAGGGACAACATAGAAGGGACAACATAGAAGGGACAACATAGAATGGACAACATAGAAGGGACAACGTAGAAGGGACAACGTAGAAGGGACAACATAGAAGGGACAACATAGAAGGGACAACATAGAAGGGACAACATAGAAGGGACAACATAGAAGGGACAACATAGAAGGGACAACATAGAAGGGTGGCTTAGCACAACACATTGATTGGGGCACGTAAACTATCCACGATAGAACTACTTGCATTACCCAGACCATACAGGCGCTCGTATTTTTGCTGTCTTCAAATCTTGTTCTGCTGAATTTTAAAAAGGCCATAGCCTTTGAAGAAATACTTCATGAAGCTACTATTCATACTAACAGAGGCTTTATCTCATAGGAGCAACTACGTTTAAGGATCGAATAGTTGAATAAGTCTTATTTTGGTCTCCTGGATTACCAAAAGTCAGATTGTACAGTACAACCTAAAACATTTAAGAACTTGTACAGATTGTCCTGCAACAAAGGAAAAGGCAGAAGAAGCAGGGAAATACAGAGGGCATCATACAAGAATGGAAGATGATCAATGAAACAATGGTCGTAAAGAATTGAGCAAAGGAAACAGGAGTGTGGGGGCTGGAGATGTTTAGCAGATCTCTTGAAGCTCCTCTACGAGGACAAGTCGACATAGTCCTACTGTGGCGCTACCTTTCTTATCTATCAATCGTTGGCTAGATTATCAATGCTGTCATTAGTTTGGACGATCATTTAGATTTTAGAAAAGAAAAAAAAATACAAATACTTCAAAATAAAAATGTATACAAAAAAAGGTCCTTGCACTAGGAAGAGAAAGTTAAATAAAGAAATGATTTTTATTTCTATAACTACATCTCTCTTTGCCTTATAAAATGTAATCCCTACATCGACAACAATGAGTATGTGGGTAATGATGTTTCAAATAAGTTTTTTTTTAATGATAGTTTGAAAAATTTCGTTTCCTCTAATTTTAAGTTCGACTAATTAATATTTGTAATATTTTAGTCAAGTTAAATGTCGGCCAACAAAAGTCTTTTTAATCAATTAAACATGAGAAATCTAATCATTAAACTAAACACATTAACAGCTAAAGTGATTATTGTAATTGTACTACAAACTGGAATATATTTCTGTCTTTCTCATTTTGTGTCTGAATTTTACAGAATTAAAAAATAATACTTTAATAATAAAAAACATAGAGGGAGTGGCATAAATCAGGGGAGATTATCGTTTTATTTAAATGCATTATCATTATCATTAAGGAGTATGTGTGTGAGTGCGTTCGTGTTGCTTGTTTTTCTGTCTTGTACACAACTTATTTTCGGTTTATTTTTCAGGCGACAAAAATCGCTCCAGATTTTAGAAGAACGTGCGTTAGACAAAGAAAGAAAAGAGAATGGTAAGTTTGTTTTTAAAAGTACATTGCTAGGAGTTCCAGATGATAGTTTCAGAGATCACTTCACACTGCAATTAAAATTAGTTCATCATTTATGTTCATAATTCCATTCGCAAAGATCCAGATGAACTAAGAGTCGCTAACTAAAGAGACTAATCTCTAGTTTTAATTTTGGATCTAAATGTACACAGGCAATGGTGACGTAAAAATTAATAAAAAGCGTTAATATGTTAATGAGATGAACGGATTTCAAGATGGTTTGATTTAGTCAAGTGTGGTGCGCCTTCACCCTGATTGTCCTAGAGCGGAATGTAAATGGATAGCGTCTGAAGAGTAAATTAATTTATGAGAAGACAGGTGGCCATTTTAACGTATTCTTAGGCAATGAAATATATAACATACTTTAAGTGAAATGGTTTCGGTAACCACACATTATTTCTTCACGATGAGTTCACCATTCAAACTTAAGCTTTGGGAAATAGATTTAGACTATGTACTGGGCTTATTTGATATAAATAACAATAATTATAATAATAATAATTCTTGTATTCGAGTATGAAGATTAATGAGGAATGCAGTATTTCCCGTGGCCAATCAGAGCCAGCTGTGACCTACATATTTCGCCACACCTAACGCAGTCATAGCCATTGTCAGCCGGTGGTCAATTTAGATTTTCTTTTCGGCGTCTATATCTGTCCTCGGCAGCGGATTCTCTTTTGGTCTCAAATGTGTATCCCGAGGCCTTTGTAACAATAATGATAATAATATTAATAATAGGCCTCATAAACAATTTTTGGAACTTCGCAAAAACGGGAAATTATTAGTATAAAATTAAATACAATACATATTGTTACTCTTATTCTCATCTTTCTCTCTCTTTCTTTCTTTCCTTTTCTATTCTCTTTTTTCTTCTTTCCTTTTCTCTGTATTAGTCTACCCCATCCCTACAGTTCGCTCACCCTCACTGCCTCACTCTCTCACTCAATCTCTTTCTTTTCTCATTCTATATACTTAGACTTAATGATACTTATAAATTCCTCTTGAAATTCCTACTATGAATAAAGCACTGCAGCGACCAGCGAAGGAACTCAGTCAGGAAGACATTGCAGCCAGTTTAGTTCAGATCGAGGACTATGAATTCCCCTTTGAAAACCTGATATTTGAAGGCGGGGGGAACAAAGGAACGTCTTACGTTGGCTGCTTACAGGTAAAACAAAATACCAGAGCTTAGTGGTTTCATTAGTTACCAAGGGAACATGAATCAATTTATTACATTACATCCACATTACTAGGGTTATCTGTCTTAATACTTGTTTACTTGGGGGGTTTTTAACTTTTGTTACACAGTTTTATTTCAAATAGTTTTAAAAAATAGAGAAAAGGATTTTGCATCAACTGACTGCTACAATTGCCAGACCACAATATGTATCGCAAAGTTCCAGACAGTTGAGTGTAAGGATAAAGCTCTCTACATAAAGTAGAGGCGGGTACGCTCTTTATCTGAGCCTAATTTTACAATAGCAGCGAGTCTTTGACTTAAAATTAGAAAAAAAAAGGCAATGAGATGTTTAGGAAACGTTCAGACATCACTTATAGAGACAGCATTTCCAATGAAGAAGTAGGCGTCAAAATAAGAAAGTTAAAAGGGCCTCATTAGGAGGTTCCTGGTCTTTTTTTTTTTTAAAAAAAAAAAAAAGAAAACGCAAACGTGGATGGTACAGGCGGTACAGCCAAATCACGAGATCCACAGAAGCTGCAAATTCTTGTCTGCAACAGAAAGACATCAACGAAAGGAGTTTTAACATTTTTTGAGACCAAACCTAACACTAAGGAAAGTAGTGTATCCATTGCAGACTATGCGATCTATAGGACAGATAATGTATAGGTCATCTGATTCTTTTGCCGACGGTTAACGAGGGTGTCATGTGGCCGGCACAGCGATCAACCGCCTAATGTCAGGTACCCATTATAGCTGAGTTCCCCAACTGATGAAAGGTACCCATTTGAGTTGGGTATACTCAGGGCGCCCTTAAAATCCTGAAGTTCAAATTCTCACCCTACACTGAGATTGGAACCCGAGACGCCTCGAATAGGAAGCCAAGCGCTTTGACACTCAGCATCTCACCCCCCAATCACTGACTATTTAAGGAATAATAAAGAACTTTTAAGAACTGGTCAGAAGTTCATTATGTTATACCGGCTGTCCAAATGATTAATTCTCAGGTAAAGGTAAAAGTCAAAGTTTGTGAATAAAAAGATAAAATAAAGTTTGATAATATCATTTGCTTAGAGGCTTAGAATAACAAAAAAATGTTTAAACAGACTGAAATTAAAAATTCTTTTACGTTTACTTCCTAAATCCAGTAGTTGTTATTATTTTACTTTTAATGTCTAATTTACCAAGACACATGAAATACTTTTTATAATTGCTTCGTCTGTTGGTTTCATTATATTGTTATAGTGTTTAGAAGACATTGGACTCGTATCACAAATAAAGAGATTCGCTGGAAGCAGTATAGGATCCATCACCGCTGCTTTGATTGCTCTGGGTTATACTTCCTCAGAAATTGATGGATACATGTCAAAGAACAAGGAAGATATGATTTTTGGTAACGTAAAAGATAATTTAAAATATCGAAAATAAATTGTCAAGAAAATTTTTAAATAAAGCGTCTACTTGTTATATCTAAATCTGTCAATGTCTTTGGTGGTCAGTGCTGATGGACACGTGTAAAGGTTTCGTTCAACGTGTGGTGGTCATATGCATAATTTGGGCAATTTCACAAGGACATGCAATTTTTGTTATTAAAAAAAAAATGTTTTTTCTGTTATGGAATGTATGTCCCTAGATGACTCTAAGTGTCTCTAAGTCTATGCTGCTTTGATATGTCATGTGGCTAGCACAACGACGTAACTGCTTTTTTTTTCCCAACTAATGTCAGCTGCCCATAAGAGGTGAATAGACTCGAGGGCGTCCCGAATTTCCCGAAGTTCAAAGTCCTCTTTCCTCTTGCCACTTACCAGTTACAACGTACCAGTCACCAAATATATATTATATAAGATAAGATAAGATACAAATAGCCATCTACCACATGCCCATTCGAAAAACCTTTCAAATTACATCAGAATGTGGTAAAGCATATAGGGCCTATCAAACTATCTCCTACTAACTGCCTAAAATATTTCTATGACATAAGTATGATCCATATATATGAAATACATTATTAAGCGTTTACACTAATATTGAGACAAAGAACGCAAGAAATACGATGAATAGCTCATTTAAAAATAGGATAAAATTGTTTAATTAAATATGAGAGGCATCAAAATAGGATTTGAATAGAAAAAAAAGAATCTTTTTGTGTTTGATATTTCGTTTCAGATCATTCCTTTGGCTATCTGAGTCTGCTCCCAAATTTATTGAAGGATTTTGGTTGGAATCCGGGCAACGGAATCTACAAATGGTTTGGAGACATGATACAAAGAAAGTCGGCTGTAGGAAATCCAGATATGACATTTCTTGATGTAAGCTGAAACATGAATTCAGCTTAAACTACAGGGTAGAAATGGAGATATGAGGTCATTTATTTATACAATCTTAGGTGCTGGGAAACCTTACATGTCACAACTGTATGTTTGTTATTTTTATCTTACATTCTATAGTTGTTGCCGTACTTTAGATTTTTTTCTAGAGTTGTAGATCTGTTTCAATTCTTAGTATCTATACTTGTATACCTATGCTGGACTTTTTTCTAGAGTTGTAGATCTGTTTCAATTCTTAGTATCTATACTTGTATACCTATGCTGGACTTTTTTTCTCTGTAGTCTACAAGTCTATTTTTACAAGTTTATATTAACTCTGTCTGTCTGGTACAAGTCTTGTATTTCTCCGATTTCCCATTCTCAGATCAAGTTGAAATGTTACACAATTAATTCATTGCCCCTAACAACGGATGAACCAATAGAAAATGGCTAATTTTTTTCATCAATTAGTCATAATAAATCAATTTCGTTTTATATAAAAACGGTACTAGCTAAGGGAAGATAAGCCTTGTGTAGAGAATTAGGTCGAAAATTTTGAAACTAACAATAAATAAAATAAAATCTTTTTTTCATAACCCCTGGCTGACTAGCTTATTGGCAACCATAGTGAGAATAAGGAAGCTTAAGCTCTCAAGTTCGAAAAGCAATATTTTAAAATTGTTTTTGAAAAGCAATCACGGAAACCTCACAGATATCCCCTCCTTCCTCCCACCAACTGGTCCATACAAGACCAAAGCTCAGTGAGCAGGCTAAAAGCATGAAATTACGCTAACTTTGTACTAAATTTTACCCATCGCACTTAGGCATGCCTAGATTGACCTAGTAGGCCTAACATGCGTAGGACGTAATCATCTTCTTTTTTTAAGTAACTTTTGCATTTTATAAGATAAGATACTTATTATTGTTAGTCTAGATCTATTTACAAATCTAATCACATGACCCACTCAAACCAGTTGATACAGTTGCACTTGGTTTTAAGCTTTTTTTTTCTGTTATATTTTACCCGGTTTATGTTCCATTTCATACATTCGAGATATCAAGACTTATTTTCTTGTTGTTATCTTAAAATCTTCAGCTGTACAAGGAAAGAAAGAAAGAGTTGTGTGTCGTTGTGACAAATGTCAATCAAATGAGAGAGGAATATTGTCACATTAAGACCACGCCCAATATGCCAATACGAGATGCTCTCCGTATGTCTATGGCCATTCCAGGTAACTCTTGTTACAACATTTCAACAGATATGCATTCTAGAGCAATCCGGGCCTATACAAATCTACATTGTTGCTGTTTCTAAACTTTTTTTTTTCAACATTTTTAAATGCCGTTATTTTTTCTCTTATGTAGGACTTTTTGATCAGGTTTTTTTAATTTATCTATATGTATAATTCTCTTCATGGCTCAAGAGTTTGGACAAGAAATAGATCACTCTTTTTTATTTCTGCAAGTCGGACTTGAGTTACCCTACGAAAAAAAATAAAGAGGGGGTGGGGATAACAAGTAGTATTCACCCGTTACAAAATAGCAGGGCCGGACTTAACCATTGTGACCAAGAAGTCATGGAAAGATCACTCTTTTTTATTTCTACCCCACGTAGTTTAAGGGGCGAAAAAATGAGGGGGGGGGGATAGAACAAGTAATCTACTCTGTATTCACCCGTCACTAAATAGCAGAGCCGGACTTAACCATTGTAGGGCCCTATGCGAAACGGAATTTAGAAAATACATTCGTCTTTGCATTTTATTCATTCTTTACTACGTACAAAATTACTTTACGAGCCCTGCGTGTAGCGAATTCATACAGTATATCATGAAAATTCTATTTCCTACATAGATCACGCTCAGTAGCAAGAATTACCAAATGTTTCAATATATCTACGAGAACTGTTCACCTTAAGTAATTCTTCATTAGTTTGAGGCGCGAGAAGCTTCTTTCACCAGATTACACAATTATGGGTAATGCATAATGCCGTTTTTATTTATCGCGCGTAGGATTTGCGTTTTCCATATTGAATGACACCCCAAAATGACAATTTTTGTTTTGTCTATATATTTCATGAGATTAGTATAAGTTTTCAAAAGATTTTAATAATTTCCGGATATTTCCAGAACTTTTTCGTATATTTTGCAATTTCAGGAGATTTCCAGGAGCTCCTGATAAATCGACAGGAGGTCGCGGGAAATCTGTCATAAGTTTTAAAATGGTTTAATTTAATAATTTATACATCTAGAATTAGTGCGGGTCCTATGAAAGTGCAGGGCCCACTGCGGTAGCATAGGTTGCATTGGCCTAAGGCTGGCCCTGCAAAATAACGACTAGTTTATTGCCAGGATTAAGATTAGATACAAACTCTAGCAAGCAAAAAAAAAAGCGTATCTAAGTGAAAGAACCGATAATTACTGTCATTTATCTCAAGATGGCATGTTTTAGACCCCTTTCTGCTTATAAAAAAAAATTGATTGCTACTGATTGGCTAATTTTTTTTTTATTTATTCGTGTATTGTCATCAATTATGAATAATTTATGCAAAATTTAAACTTGATCTGAGAATGGCATGTGTAAGAAATAAGTTGTGAAACGTATTAAGGGGAATAAGTGTGTATATAAATCCACATCTCTCATTATGTAGCATTTATTCCCCTTATTTCGATATCAAACAAAATAGTTAATAACCAATAATTAATTGACTTATTGGTTAATATTTTAATTGATTAATGTTTTGTTAAGAACAATGAATAATTGTGCACAGTTTCAAATTGATCCAAGAATGGGAAATGACAGAAAAAACAATTTCAAACTTTTTACCAGATAGTGAGTTGTTAAAAGCTTTGTAAAAAAAAAAATC
Source organism: Biomphalaria glabrata (assembly GCF_947242115.1). Lineage (NCBI taxonomy): Eukaryota > Metazoa > Mollusca > Gastropoda > Planorbidae > Biomphalaria > Biomphalaria glabrata. The sequence continues at coordinate 13,487,431 of NC_074723.1, read as the reverse complement.
ATATTAAGGCAGCGTGTGGTATTGTTTCCGCGTTTCCTCGGTACAACACTTTAGCTTATAATAAAAACATTCTTAGTCATTAAAGCCCTTAGAATTCATCAATCTTAGCAAATAGATATAGTTTCCCAAAGAATTGTCACTTGAGTCTCTTAGCAAACAACATGTCTCATATAGTTTTCTATTCTGCAAGGTGTGTTTGCGGCAATTTTTCATCAAAACAACGGCGAGCGGGATATTTACGTTGATGGGGGCGTGGTCTGCTCATACCCTCTCCACTGCTTTGATGGTAAGGGGAAAAAATCTTTTCAAACAAAAATGTTTTCTTGTGTACCTTTAAGTGGATGTTGTTCTGAAACACACTCTATTAGAAATAATCAAAAAAAAAAAGTTTCATGAAGTTTGATTATAATTGATACATTGAATAAAATTGTTTCCTATTTCTTACAGGTTGGTATCTCTCAATGTCACCTGACGATACGTTTCTCCAAAAGATGGCGCCACTTAGCAATCTTCATAATATCATGCTAGAACGTTTTCGAGAGAAAAATTTGAAAAGTCTGGGATTTCTGCTAGTAAGTGTTCAATCTTGTTTATTTTTGCACAGATCAGTAATTTCTATTTTTATATTCTCTATGAATCATTTTTGCAACAGATACAAAGATAGTCAATTGATTGGAAGGGTTTTAAAAACTTTAGACATTGAAGAATGATTCAAGAAATAGTTCGTTTATTTCTATGTTTCTATTATCATGTTATACCTTTAGGGCGATTTCCTACAGAAACGACAAAATATTAGGCCTACAATACTGTGTTTGTATCTCTAACCAAATTGTTTGTCTGGAATAAGACGCGACTATGTGTTTAAGTTATGTACTGCTAGGCGTTTTGATATTTAATTCATATCATGGTTTTCTTCAAAACGAGGCTGGTTTACTCTGATTTTATTTATTTATTGTTTGTTCTACATTTTTTAAAGTATGATGATTCTGAGCTCGAGGTGATTCGTTTTAAATTAGAGAAGAGAGTTGGAGCTACTGAGCCTCAGAAGCCAAGAGTGGAAACTAAACTGTACAAGTAAGTATTGAGTTGTTAAACGCAGTGGCGTAACTGTGGATTTGGGGGCCCCGGGGGCGTGAACTCAGGGGCCCCTACATTAAGACATTTGATATCATGGCATGAGATAATGGCGTAGCATTTCATGTAAAAACAAATTTCTAACACTTATTTGGGGGACCCCTCCTATTTTTCAAATTTGGATACCCCCTTTCCCCCACCCTAGCTACGCCACTGGTACAACGTACGCTATCACTGTGGTCTTAATTAGTGTACTTCTCTATGACAGTCAACCAAAATTCTTTCCCACTTAAATACGCATAAACTGTTTATTATTTAAAGGATCCAGTCCAAGGATTATATGTTTTTCTATTAAAAAGTAAAAAGCCAAATCGTTAGCGGTTAGCGTATTCAAAGTGTACCTTGACATTTTATAGCATTCTTAAAATCATTACTGTAATATTTGATACTCTTTTTACGGTATTTAAACAGTGTCTCTTGTACTCTCACATTCACAGCTATAGTTGTAGTTTTATTCAATAGGAAACTCTTATTCAGGTCTTAACTTATTCTAATGCAGACAATGGCTACATAAGATGAAACGTTCAACCAACGCCATGGAAGAACACAGTCGCGTTGTCGAAGCTTTCGATGCTTTTATGAAAGTAAGTAAACATCTAGTACTTATGAAGTAACACCTGGTGCGACTTTCTATAAGTTTTGCATCATCTTCAGATACGTAAGCAAAAGGATGGTCTTTTGAAAAGACGGTTTCTAGTCACATATTTATGAGAATAGCAAGCCTATTCTCACTCGAGACAAAATAGTGTCTATTACATCGTTAGTTTTCACTTTCTGTAACAACAGCTCGAAATCAAATGTTTTAAAAAAAAGTTTCATTTGATATCTTAGAGAGATATTGATTAACATATTTAGGGCCTACTGTTTTTTAGTTTTTATTGAATCTTTGTATCAGGCGCTAAGAAAACACAGTCTTGTAGATAAAGAATTCATCTCTGAAAAAGATTTGGCAGATGCTTTACAGGATGTAAGTACGTGTGTAATTAGGTAATTAATTGTAAACATGTTTGTAAAATGTTTTACATCTTTCGGATCTTCCTTCAGAGTTGTAGATAATCTACATCCTAGTCCAAACGTCACGCGGGAAGATGGGAGATGCCAGCGAGCAGGGTATGAACCCGGTTAATCTCGACGACCGAACAACAGTCCAGCGCGCATACCGCACAAGCAGTTGTAATAAGATAATGATAACCAGCTCTGGACAAAGGAGATCTCTAGTTCAATTAATGATGATTATTATATTCTTTAAAACATCATAACTTCTTCGCTAAGTAAAAGAAATCTCTAAACCATTACTAAACAGAACACCTTTTTTTTCCCCACTATAACAATTATGCCATTATATGTTCATTAGACAAGGATCCGTAATTTTGACATTTAGCTGTTTTTACTGTTCTCAGTCTCTTAAATAATCTTCTTTTCTATTTTCTTTCTTTATAAAAAAAAACTTTTTTTTTTCTTTTTTTTTTTCCATTCTTTCCATGACTATGCCCCACACAACAGCGGGACAGTATAACTTCTCTTTTGGGGCATCATTGACCTTAATAGTTATTATTGAGCCCATATTGTTATGCTAGCCTACAGCGTCAACACAACTGAAGATGTATTGTTGCCATGCTTTTTAAAATGTTATTATGTTCAACAGAAAGATGTTTTCCATGAAGAATATTCAGATCTTTTGTTTGGGCCAAATCTTAGTGTGGACAAGGCATTTCAAATGCTGGACAAAGACAGTAACGGACAGGTGAAGCCTACACAATTTTCTGTCAGAGTTATGTCTAAACTCTACAATCTAGATCTGTGTTTATACTTTTTAATCGGCGAAGAATTGCTTTTAAAAAGAACAACATCGTGATTGAAATGAATGATTAATTTTTGTCAACGATGAAGTGAAGTTTATTTTCAAAAGCGAGACAACTCATGTTTACTTATGATAGAATATTGATTCGAAACTAAAGTTTCTTGAAATCAAATATTCTGGTTCAGATGTTCTTGGAAAAAGGAATTTAAAAAAAAATACATGAAAAACGAGAAATATCTAGGAAATAAAAATAAACAAAAACCCTTTTATTTTTCCTTTTCTCACAAAGGTAATACCCACAGCCCACAGACCTAGAGGCTATATATCATGGGCGTAGCCGGGGGGGGGGGGGTTCTTGGGGTTCAACCCCCCCCCTTCCGAAATGAAATCCCCCCCCTGCGGGGGGGATCGGAATTTAGTGACTGATTTTATGCTTTGATTTTGTTTATTTTAGTTGAGATTTTAATACTTAACCATCAGTTGCCCCAGCACAGCCAAGGGATTTTGAGTTTAAAACCCTCTACCAGCTGGTTTTGAGTTTAAAACTCCTTACCAGGAGTTTTGAGTTTAGAACCCCCTACCAGGGGTTTTGAGTTTAAAACCCTCTACCAGGTGGTTTTGAGTTTAAAACTCCCTACCAGGAGTTTTGAGTTTAGAACCCCCTACCAGGGGTTTTGAGTTAAAAACCTCCTTCCATGGGTTTTGAGTTGAAAACCCCCTACCAGGGGGGGTTGACTTTAAACCTAACTGTAACAATCAAATAACCCTTAAAACCTAACTGTAACAATCAAATAACCTTTAAAACCTAACTGTAACAATCAAATAACCCTTAAAACCTAACTGTAACAATCAAATAACCCTTAAAACCTAACTGTAACAATATGACCAGGGAAATCATCGACAAAAATACATTTAGACTGAGTGCTGAAATTTATTTTCAAAATTGAAGATCATTGTTTTTATATGCATACCAAAGTGTTTCTCACCATATGTAAACAACACCTGTCGACCAGTCTATATAGTTCTATATCTATGGGTAATACATATTAATTAAATTGATCTATGTATAACCCATAATAAGGCCCTAATTACGAGGAATGCTGGAACAGATATTTACCACACTTGATTCTAATCTGCGTAATCGAAGACAATGCATTCTTATACGCTGTAATAATAGTGTTGGATTGTTATTATGATTATATAATTTTTTTTAACAATTATTTTGATTATGTTAATATTCCATCATCAGATATCATTTATTGAACTTGTACAGTTCATTGAAGCTCATGGAATAAAGATGCAGGTAATAACAACTTTCAAACAAAATGCACTGTAATTGTGTTTCTATTCCAACACTTCATATATAAAAATATGGAATCATTTATTTCCAGCAAAACTATTGCATACAGGATGAAAGCCGGATAGTTGACAGAGTGTGTGTCTCTGAGCCCCATACCTACCATATCTTTTTCTCTCTCATTTTTTTCCATTCCAAAGAAAATCCGAATATTTAGTTTGCTGTATTATTTGAACATGAAGTAGAAATTGATTTATATAAAAATGTATATCACTTGTTTTATTGCTAGGCGAAATTCCAGGGTTCTAGAAGAACAGAAGTGAAGAATCTGTCTCAGTTTTTTTCAGCCGTGGGAAATACTCTAATGTCCAATCTGGCATACCTGTTTCTAAAGGTTGTATCTTTATATCATATACTAGACATATATTACCCGCGGGTTTTTTGTTTGCGTATAACTGTCGATGAGTCACTGAGAGTGGTTTGTAAACAATGAAACGAAATAATAATGTTATAAGTAAAGCGAATGCGTAAAAATGTAAAAATAGTATGAGTGAATGGTGCTATCAAAATAGCTAATATACTTAAATCCATTTTTTCAAATAAAAACATTTGCTTGTATGCCTACATATATTTGATTAAAATTAAATGAATAGACTTAATTTTGTATGTTCATGTGTTAAAGAATAAAGTAGATCTTGAGTTAGACATAGATCTAGATCTAGAGTCTAGAGTACCGCAATCTAGAGTTAAATATTGGCTTGGATTCGATAGAGTTCATTTTGCACGTGCGCATGCGTGACCTTTTTAATTAGATGTACGCGAATGAATGAATCTATCAGAATATATATTAACACGACTTCGCAGGTTTAGGGACAACGAATGCATGAAAAATGCTTTAGAAAAAAACAAATTTGAATGTTAATTTGGTTAAAATATGAAATGAATAGACTATAATTAGTATGTTCATGTGTTAAAGTATAAAACTATCTTTGCGAAGAGAAGTTATAACATCATAGAGTTGAAATAGAGTTTTTGACCATGGAATAGAAAGATGTGTAACATTACTGTATTGTCTAATGAAAGAATGCTCATAAGGAATTCTACATTCGCAGATATAAGGAACGAATTTATGTAAAATAAAATGCTTATGAAACACAAATTTGAAGGTTAATGTTATTAAATAATGAAATCAATGGACTATATTTTGTATTTTCATGTGTCAAAGTAAAAAAAACTATCTGCGCAAAGTGTACTTTTCTCATGTAAACATGGCCTAGATCGATGAAGTTATAATGCTTTCATAGAGCTGATCAACTTTTTTTGAGGGTCTTAAGTTTGTTTAAGGGCTACAATACATACACTACGGTCTAAGTTGGTACCCAAGAAACATTTCTGCCAAGTTTTATCAAGATTGGTCAAACGGTTTTGATTTCTATACAGGGACATTTCGCCTTACTTTCTACTTCATACATTAGATGAATATATAGGTTACAATATTTACTTTACATGTATAATGCTGCTAAGTTTAGGGTTCTATGCAACTCACCAATTATCCGCCGCCGCTCTTTCTCTAAATATCGCCGACTTGAGTAAATTAATAATCCGGTCAAAGAATTCAATGAATTCAAACACTATTCCATACAATTCCATAACTCCTAAAATGTCTCAATATTTCTTTCCTACAATCGAGAAGAAATCTCTAGTCTACACACTCCTCGTGTGTCTGCACGAGTTATTCACACACACACACACATACGCAAAAAAAAAGTCATGCTGACCTATCCGCTAGTGGCCTGTAAAACAAAAAGGGAAGTTATCATACGTGCTACAATATTTATCATGGGACATTACAGGCTCACAACAATACATTTTTTAAATTTAGAAATAGTGTTTTATTTGTGATACCCAGCGCCCAGATTTTAAACAAATGTATGTACCCACTCGTTGGTAAGCTACAAGATTTGCGGGCCCTTCCCCACCCCGGTGCAAAGCTGTTTCCAGCATTTCAAGCTACAACAAGCAATTTTTTAAAAAATCCTCTTTTAAAAAAAACAAAATCTTTTCTTCTTATCTTATATAATACAGACGTTACTTCAAAAAAGAAGATGATTACGTCCTACGCGTCATGCATATTAACCAATGACCTAAATTCTGCTCACTTGTTTTCCTGGCTAGCTCAGGCAACCCATTCCATGCTCTGATAGCACTAGGGAAGAAGGAGAATTTGTACAAATTTGTCCTAGCATATGGAATGAAGAATGTGCCTTTATCTTTGTGTGTTTCTGAGTCGGCCTATTTTATTAGATTTTGTTATTGTATTTGAAGATGATGATTCAGTGTTTTATGTATAATTGCTACTTTACTTTTGAGTCTTCTATCCTGAAGGCTTTCTAAATTTAGTGATTTTACTAAAGGTGTTACTCTATTCAAATGTGAATATTCGTTAGTTATGAATCTCATTGTTCTATTTTGTGTCTGTTCCAGTTTCTTAATGTTTTCTTGAGTTGAGGGGTCCCAAACAGAGGATGCATATTCTATTATTGGCCTAACCAAGGTGTTGTACTTAATAACAAACCATGTTACGTTCAAAACTTTATTTCACTGAATAACAAACAACTACACACATAGTAGAGATCACAACACAAAATATGGTCAGTACACAGGCTAACAAATGTAAACAAACCCTAAGGGGTGACAAATAAGCAAATTCAAGACACAATGTTAAATAACATTTTAGTTCTATGTTCTTATATGATTTATAGAAATTTCTTTTAATAAACTCTAATGCTTTGTTTCATTTTTTTTATAGTTTTATCAATATGGCGATCCCATGACAATCTTTCATTTATTATAACACCTAGGTATTTTGCGTTTTCAGTCTGTGTTAATGGTTTACCATGAATAAGATAAGTGGAATTATCTTATCTTATACAATACAGACGTTACTTAGTAAAAGAAGATGATTACGTCCTACGCGTAATTTGTTTTAGTTGTTGTTTTTTTGTTGTTTTTTTTTTGGTCATTTCGTTACTCTTATTAACTGACATTTTACTGGGTGGAAAGACGTGCTCCAATTTGATCTAAGGGGAACAACTCCGCACTTTAAACTTTATGTTTCTATAATTTAGAAGTTTCCCTTATTCCACATCAAACATAATAAATATTTACCAATAATAAATTGACTAATCGATTAATTTTTTTTATTGATTCATGTTTTTTTAGTTACAATAAATGATTGTTTGAAGAGTCAACTTGATCCGAGAATGAGAAAAATAACGTGTACAATCATCTAACTGGTGAAAATCCTAAATATTTAGTCATGTTTGTAAATACTGAAGGATTTATTTCCCTTGTTGGTTGTTTTTTTTTATTAATTTATGTATTGTGTCAGTCTACGCCAATGGATAGTTGTAAGTTTCAACTTGATCCGAGTTTGGGTGTGGGGGGGGGGGGGGGAATAACGTGTACACATTTTTTTTACCAGACACCCAGAGTTGATAGAAGCTTTGTAAACAAAAATGTTTCTCCTGGAGTGTTTGTCGCATATTCCATCGGCTATACTAGCGTTCGTCAAAAAGTGAATCCGAGACGTGGATAGAAAGGTGTGTCAATACTTAGGAGAGACATTCGAGACACTTTAACGCACGTAGATTTGTAATGGGTTGGATCTTCTAATACCTGGACTGCTTTATTACACAAAAGAAGAAATCGCACCGAAGGAAGAATTTCGGACATTCTGAGGGGTGAAAGACTGGTAGAATTGCGTTGGCAGTTGTATACATTTATTGAAATGACATGCGAGAGAATGTTTAGAGTCGATCTTGCTACAGACGACACTCTTAAACAATTCTAAGGAGACAGCTGACCGCCCAAATGCCTAAGTGTAGGTATAAGTAAGTGTGTACGGTGAAAAGATATGTCCTAATTTTTTTTTTCTTAAAAAAAAGTTAATGTCTGAAATAATGTCTTTTAGATTATCAATACTATGACTACAATGCAAATACAGCTGAATTTTTGTCCTTTAAAAGAATAGATCATCTTTGCTCTTTCTTTCCCTTTGTTAACTCGTTGCTTTTTCTCCATGTTATATGGTTATCTTATATGTCCTATGCTTTTATTGTAGTAGCAATCAGAAAGAGAATCGTTCCGGATAAATTAGAATTTTATTCATCTGAAAATGTGTTTCTTCGATTCAAGATAGAACTCAACAAAACAATGCTCTACCGCCCTCTGGACTCTATAATATTCCCGATTCCCTAGTTATCGATATGCCAACAATAAGCTTATACAGCCTTTAATAGTTTCTCTTTAGCAGCTTACTTAGAACTAGAATACTTTAGTTTAGTGTAATGTGGTTTTTAAGTCTTTTGAACACGACAGTGGAATTTTTAAATCTTTAAATTAAATACCCTGTGTCTTTGTAGCTCATACAAAGTATTTCTTCTTTTCTCCAGGAAAATGATGAAGACCGAACTGTTGGTATTAATACTGGACATATTCAAACACTTGACTATAATTTAGAAACAGCTGATAAAGAATTTGTCATTCAGGTGATATTTTTAACTATTACATCAAAAAGGTCAGGCTCTACTATTGCAGCGAATCTCTGGTTTCCTTCCTTCTAAACAAACAAAAAAACTTTCTTCCTGATATCCATATAAAGAGGTGACTCCTCCTTCTCGTCTGCTGAAAAAAAGTCATAGAAAAAAAGGTTTAATTGTTTTAAAAGTATCTGGGGATTAATGACACGGAACAAAAGATTCAGGATTAACATACTGGCCATCATTCATCAACAAAATCAAGCTATCAAAAAAGAAAATTTGATAAAAAAAAATAGGGTTATCCTATATGTTAAAACAAGTTTCATAATTTATAAGACGTCTTTATATTTAATTAGGAAAATTTGGTAATGGCATGTATGCCAATGATTTGAATAATTATTTATTTCATCAGCGTGGATATAATGCGACCAAAGCCTTTCTACAATACTACGTCGTACAAAATACACAAACTAAGAAGAAGCCGAGACAATAAACCAGCCAAGAAAAGGTAAGCCTAATAAAATGTACTTCGCATTATTTTAAAAGTGGAATGTGTTGTGTTTACTGAACGCCTAATGGCAGCACGGAAAACCTTCTCCCAGATACCCACTCCTCCCACTGGTCCACAAAAGAGCTTGGACCATAGTGCTCTGTGCGTGCTATAAGCATGAAAGTTGCGCTTTAGAAAAGCTATTCAAAAAATAATCTTATTTTTGTTGGTACATTCGATATGCATAAAACAAACGGAGAGAATGGACAAAATGAAGTTATCATTGTATGTTAAGTGAATGTTAAGTCAACATCATTGTATGTTAAGTGAATAGTGAATGTTGAGTCAACATCATTGTATGTTAAGTGAATAGTGAATGTTGAGTCAACATCATTGTATGTTAAATGAATAGTGAATGTTAAGTCAACATCATTGTATGTTAAGTGAATAGTGAAAGTTGAGTCAACATCATTGTATGTTAAGTGAATAGTGAATGTTGAGTCAACATCATTGTATGTTAAGTGAATAGTGAATGTTGAGTCAACATCATTGTATGTTAAGTGAATAGTGAATGTTAAGTCAACATAGTTGTATGTTAAGTGAATAGTGAATGTTGAGTCAACATCATTGTATGTTAAGTGAATAGTGAATGTTAAGTCAACATAGTTGTATGTTAAGTGAATAGTGAATGTTGAGTCAACATCATTGTATGTTAAGTGAATTGTGAATGTTAAGTCAACATAGTTGTATGTTAAGTGAATAGTGAATGTTAAGTCAACATCATTGTATGTTAAGTGAATAGTGAATGTTAAGTCAACATCATTGTATGTTAAGTGAATAGTGAATGTTAAGTCAACATAGTTGTATGTTAAGTGAATAGTGAATGTTAAGTCCTTTCTTTAGAGATGCCTTTCCAGATCTTCATTTAGGCGATTCCGTTATGTTTTTTCACTGTCCGGCACTTTGGAGAATAGTGTTGTCTTAGGGTAATTATAGTAATGTAATGCTTGTTTTCCCTGTGTGATACATTGGATAATAGATTTGTTTTAGGGCATTTACAGTAATATTAAAGGTATTAAAGTAAAGGCGGTTGGTCGTTGTGCTGGCCACATAACACCCTGCTTGTTAACCGTTGGCCATAGAAACAGATGACCTTAACATCATCTGCCCCATAGATCGCAAGATCGGAAAGGGAAACTTTACTTTACTAATGAAACTGTAACGAGATAACTGAGACGATTTTAACGAGGCCATTCTCTTTTGCAAAACTTTTGAAACAGCTACTACAATTTGCGATATGTGCTAATTTAATAAAGATGATTCATTTTTGGAAAAGTATCAAATCTCTTGTGATTTCATTGCTATGACATAGGTCTGGATTTCAACATTTGGTACAAAATGAGTCACCAAAGGTCATCGGAAATCATTTTATGATTCATCGACGAATTTTAGTAACGAATACACTGCCACGAGAATTACAAGAAGCAATGATAAACGTCGCTGCAATGATCAAATGCAACATTCCTAGATTTGTTTTAAAAAAAATTTGATCTTTGCAAATAACACTTCAGCTTCACTAGCGGATCCAGAACTTTGGAGTGGGGGGGGGGCGATTTTTTTCCAAACCCTAACCCTAACGCCAAGTAAACCCTAACCTTATGCATAAACGTGCGTACAGCACACACACACACACATACACAAGCACACACACACACACACATACATACATATATATATATATATGAGAATTAAAAAAGCAGCATTTCTCAAACTTCGTCGAAAAACAAAACAACTGGGGCAGCGCTATAAGGTTCCCTAGTGGGGTTCGACGACAAAAGCGTTTTCTTACTTTTTTCACTGCTGAAACGCATTCTCCTGACATCTACAGCTCATTATACATCAATGGAATTCGGGGCGAAGCCCCGACTCCAAAAGCGTTTTCTTGCATTCTTCACTGTAGAAACGCATTCTCCTGACAATTACAGCTCATTATTCATCAGTGGAGTTCGGGGCGAAGCCCCGACGCCAAAAGCGTTTTCTTGCATTCTTCACTGCAGAAACGCTTTCTCCTGACCTAAAGCTCATTATTCATACTATTAAAAATGGACCTTTTGAATAATGTTGTACTTGAAAAATATTCTAATATGAATTTATAGGCCCTAAATACATTGCAAATAAAACCAATTTGTTCCTTGAAAAGATAAGATACCCCACATATTTAGATTTTGGCTTTGAGGATCGCCCCCCTGGAAAAAAATTGTTCGATAAATAGTATAAATTGTGAGTTAGAGTCCCAAATTTATTCAACTAGAAAAATATCAGATTGAGTAAAGTTTGGGAAAAGGCGACTATTGAAATATTATTTGAGTTTAGAACTCATCTCAATCATGACTCTTATACTGAAAAATTTCGATTGAATTCTAACTTTTCCAATGCAAAGTCTTTCTTAAAATAATTATGATAAATTCATGTGAAATTACATAAACTTTGTCTGGAAATGGCAGGGGCGGTAGAGTGAAAACGATTAATCCTCGCTCCTTTAATAATTTCTGCTAAAGATTGCATTTAGCATTAAAGAATAGGGGTGGGGCGACTCGATATAAGAATTTAATTTATAGTATATATAAATTATATTAGTGACAGATTTTTTTTAATTTTGTAATTTCTTAACTATAATACAAAAACAAAAAGTATTGATTTGTCCGATGGGGGAAATGCGATTGCATGTATCGCCCCTCCCACCTGGTACAACCCTTTTTCATTTAAATTCACTAATAATACAATTTGAGATTAAAGTGTGGTACGACATAATATACAATGGGTCACATATCAATACGTAGTTTATATTATATATGTATATTTAACTAATTTTGTTCACAAACTATGATTCTTCACAAAAATAGGACCGCCCCCCCCCAGCACTCAGAGAGCTAGAGTGGGGAGGGCAGTACATGCAATCGCCATCCCCCCCAACCCCACCGAATTGGCCAAATACCAGAAAGGGAGCGACATAATATAAAATTTATATATTAATTCAACTAATTTTGTTCACAAACTATGATTTCTCCATAAAAACGGACCGCCCCCCCCACTCAAAGGGTTTAGGTGGGAAGGGCAGTAGAGGTATTCGCCCCCCCCCCCAGCAATCGGCAAACAGGGAACGACATAATATAAAGATCGGTTAAAATATCAATAACAAGTTTTAGCCATATGGATATTTAATTGATTCTGTTAGCAAGCTGTGATTTCTACAAATAAATTGGACCGCCCCCCCCACTCGAAAGTGTAAGGGGGGGCAATGATACCATCGCCCCCTCCCGACCCCACCAAATCGGCCAACATACTAGAGGGGGGGGCGAAATAATCTAAAAATAGGTTGAAATATAAATAATTAGTATATATTTTTAACATAAGTAATAAATTCGTATACATATTGTGTGAATTCTATAATAAAATTCGCCCGCCCCCCCCCCTTTCGGGGGGGGCGGGTGTCGGCCGAGTGGGGGGGGGGCGATCGCCCCTACCGCCCCCCCCCCTGGATCCGCCAGTGTTCAGCTTTGGTAGACAAAATTGGACGAAAAAAAATATTTACATATTTCCAATATTATCTGCTTTCAATGAAGATACGATGATAATTTCTGTGAAAGAACATTTGCGCATGATTGAAGACGAAATTTCATACTTTTCAAATCTGTCAGATCATCAGATAAACCGTTTGCAGGTTCACACTCATAAGTCGAACGGTCGAAGATGTTACGCAGACAAAAAGTTTAACTCATTTTTCTTTCATTTCCATTAACTTATTTTAGCGAAACAAAGTTTTCTAGCATGTTAGTTTTCAAGTCTAAATACAGATGACATTCTTGACCTTAGGAAACTCGACCTTTGCATGCATTATGTAACAGTATTGATGACAGACATACAGATGTGTATATACTGTCTGACCTTAGTGACCATCTGGATGGAGGTATTCTTGACTGTAGCCTACTAATAAGTTGTTGTTAGCACAGTTTACTAGCGCGAATGAGTGTTTACATTTGAATGGGTAATATGTTGAAAACATGTAGAATTACGATTTACATTAAGGTGTGTAGTTTATTTATAAAATTGAGTTGCTTTTAGTTGCGTATCAATGACTTATCCATGAGTGCAGATTCAGAGGTACGCTTAGGTAAAGTGGATGAGTAAATGGTCTAATTCGGTGACGCCATATAAGGCACATGACGCTGTGCTTTCTGCCCCCTATACATTTCAGCCCACTAGACATTTCTGCCCCAAGACATTTCTACCCAGTAGACTTTTCTGCCCAATAGAAGTTTCTGCCCAGTAGACATTTCTGTAAAGCAGCAGACGATTGGTTTTATTGAACTCGGTGATTTTTAATGGAATGACACTCGTGTCAAAAACGTATGTGACCCTTATGTCGAATAAGTTTGGAAGCCACTGCCTAACAAATGACTACCTGGTCTTGTGGTATGCACTCTGGCTGTCGTCACAATGGTTCTGAGTTCTAATCAATCCCAATTTCATCCCCTGACATCACAGGATTATAGGATTAAGAATTATTCATCTTCATTTCTAAGAACACGTCTACAAGTTATAAAACGAAATAAAAACTTGTGCCTGACTCCGACCAATCGTACGTAGTGTTGATAAAGTTTGGACGTTGGCTATGTGTCGGAACAATCTTTCGCAGAAAGAAACTTCTAGACCTAGTAGTTTGTTGAGTTTTAACTTGATTGTAACATTTAAAGATATTTTTTAGATCTCTTTTTTAAAGGGGCAAAAATGTGGCGAAAGATGTTCAACCCTAAAAGTTTTCTTTAATTTTATGCTTTTTGTTGTCACTAACAATATCAAAAAAAAAAAAAAGGTTGAACTAGACCTATAATATATATATATATATAATTATTCGACTGTATGCCTACGGTTTGATCTTATTCTTTTAACATTGTAGAAATATTTATCCATAATAAAATCAGTATTAAGGAATATGTTTCTTACATAAACGTAATGCACAATAAAATTTAAAAAAACAAATTGCAAATAAATATATGTGCTTGTATTTTTGCCTTGAATTAAAACCTTTAGAACTCACTAATCAGATTCCCACTATAAACAGAAATTAAACACCTCCACGTGGCTCACAAAAAAAAATCGGAACAACCCCATTCATAATATTGCTTTTGGCAAAAAAAATGTACATTTTATAGTACTGCTACTTTCAGTTGCAAATATTTACTCCCACAACTTCTACCAGCATCTTACTTTACCCTCTTCAAATGCAGACTGACTAAATAGTTGTTAACTGCATCATTTTTTTTTATAATCAAAGTAATTGATATCAAATGACCAGAAAACAGGGATGTGTGTTTCAACCCTGACCACATGTTGAAAAGTTTTACAAATTTTAATTAAACTTTTTAGTTAGTAACTAAAAAAAATTAATTAAGCTACGATTTTAACTAAACTTTTTTTTTTAATTATTTTTTTAGTTAAACTAAAAGTTTCTATCTTTTTAGTTAACTCTTGCCCATCACTGTATATAATCACCAAATTGCTGGGCTTTATTTCTTTTATGGAATTTGCACTTGAGTTTTTCACTCTTTTTGTTTTCCTCTTCTAGAGAACGAGCCCCAGAAGGTTAAGCAGGACCCAGTGACCTCAGAGACCTAATTGTCTGAGTAGATGATGTGATGGACATTAAAGCTGAACTGTCAAAGAGTCTTTTGCCCTTATGTTGCCTAATGCGCACGGACTATGTATATATACTTTCCATCATCTCTATATATCCATTGATGCAACATTTGACTAACTACTAAAAGCAGATTGCCTTTAAATGGGTTGGGAGTTACTTATTTTTCCTCTTTATAATATGTGTTAAAAGTTTTCAATGTTTCTTTTTTTTTTTTTTATGTTTTCAGAAATTAAACAAACTTTCTAAACAAAAATTGTTTTTTAAAGTGTTGTTTACGTTTTGCTTGTAAGTACTTTGACTCATGTTTGTTCTGCTAATAATACTAATGTGTTATCCAGATCTAAAGAAGGTTATTTATTAAAATATAATTGCAACAGGTTAGACAATGGTCCATATAATAAGGGTATGAGGGTTTTTCCGGTGTTAATTTTGTTGAATGGCTTATAGCATTGATTCGGTATAGATTACATTTTTAAGGTAGGGAAGAGCGAGTGTCGTATGTTAGTTAGATATGCTGAATGTGGAACCTGATATAGATGCCCTCATGCAGGCGCTGCCTCATTTTATTTACCTTGCTCCAAAGAATATTGCAAAGAGTGTTGGAGCAGCACACAACCTTGCTTCACACCATCCATTCTCTATAGAAAAGTGAGCTTACAGGCCACCGTTGTATCTGATTTTTTACCTTCTTGACCCTAATATAGTTGCTTCAGATAGGCGATAGACTTAGAGATCGAGATAGAATCCTCCACAAGTCAAATGCTTTGGTGAGATCAATGAATGCAGCGTTCAAGTCCAGGTTCTGCACCCTGCATTTTCTTACATTTTTTTGGTATCTCAAACAAGAAAAAGAAATATTACTTGACTGAAGTGGTGATAAAAGCTGAATTAGCACCTTTCCAATAGAAAGAAATAGTACTTGACTGAAGTGATGGTATAAGCTGAATTAGTCCCCTTTATAGATTGTCGTCTGAGGCTTATTACTAATTAAATTACATGACTGATCCAAACTAGTTGATACACTTAATATAAGATTTGTTTTTTTTAAGTATTTTTTTATTTCGCTTGTTATAGTGGTACTGTTGAGGTGGACAATTCTAGTCAAACTGAATTTCCATTTGTTTGGACCAGTAAAATTAACTTATCTTCTACAATTACCGAATTTCAAGAGCATATCGAAAACCCAACCTTTGGCTACGCCCATGGAATTTGGATGGCTGCCTGGTCGTGCGGTTTGCGCGCTGGACTGTCGTTCGGATTTATCGACGGTCGAGGGTTCAAACCCTGCCCGCTCCCATCCCCCGTCGTCCTGCGGGAGGTTTGGACTAGGAAGTAAACTATCTTCAACTCTGAAGGAACATCCGAAACATGTAAAACAAACATTTTACAATTTAATAAAGATCTCATCTCTGTCACAGGCGTCCTCGTTGTTTTTTAAACGAAATGTGGGCTTCCACACATTTATTGTAGCCAGCCAAGTATAAGCTTTATTTTCAAACTCGTCGACCCGCGGCATATAAAACGCCGCTATTTAGACACAGTTGTTCAAATGGGATGGGTTTGGGCAAACGACTGTATGCGCATGCCTAGAGAGCGAGGAAGGCACGGGTGCGCACGGCAGGGGGGGGGCGGAAGGAGGGTTAGAGAATCGGCTTGCGTGCGTGGTGTCCCACATGGTTGGGCAACGTAGAGAATTATGTAAATAGATAGTTTCAACCGTTTAGACATCAGCGATGGACAAAAAGAGAGGTTTATATTAAAATGATTAAAATTAGAAGAGGGGGGCTTACCCGCCAGTGGCGTAGCTAGCAGGTGCGAAGGTTGCGGGCCGCACTGGTGACACCCATTAAGGGGTGATACCAAAATGAAAAAAAAAAACTGGTCACTCCTTACTACTTTAATTATAAGGAGGAAAAGCGTGTTGTAGGAGCGGGAGAATCTGTAGGCCTACATGAAACTCAGAATGCATGAAACGTTTGTCACCTGGAACTCGCTTGGAAAGCTTACGGCGCTCTCCAAATCCCTATCTAAATTAAGGTAAGGCTGGGTTACATGTATAGTTTAGGGAAACACTGTTTTAAAAATAGCCTTTACCTATGGATTTTAACACTGCACTATGCATCTCTTGCCTTCGAAATTTTGCATTGTTGGCTAACCTTAATAATTTCTGTCGATCGTTTTAACTGGCTCCTTGTACACAAGTTCTGCAAATAGAAGATTGAGTCGAGACCAATATTTATAGAAGGCCTGAACACTGATCTGTGACGTCGCAACCTTTGTGCAGTTTAGACCAATAGCTCGTTGCCATGTCACAGGTCCTACGTCACATCTGCCCTTAACGGCGTCTAAACTGCCCACAGGTTGCGACGTCGCAGCTCAGTGTTCAGGCCTTTTATAACGATTTTCTTTGATTGAGTAGACATCATTATCTTACCCGACTCGGTTGATGACGCTGCCAAGGCAAGGCTATGTTTATAAAAGTTTATAAAACGTTGAAAATTTATGAAACAAATACCTAAATTTAAATTTTTAAAAACCTAACAAGGTGACAAAGTCATTTTGTTTGGAGAATCACAAACTCAAGTGGTCCGCTCAGGCAGGTAAAAAGGCAGGTTTCAATATTTTCAGAAAGAATATCGGAAACTATGAACTACAAACTATCAACACTACATCCTATTTTCGTCAATACCAGGAGACGTGCGCATGCTGAAAGTGTTGCCGATACTGTTGTATTTATCTGTCGACTAACGATTGGATACTACAGGATACGGAGATTTATTAATGTTATTATTGTTAATATTCATATGTATTCAATGAGCTGATAGTTATGAAGATATAGTTAGGCCTAAATGTGATCCTGGCCTAACCGATGCTATTGAATGATTATCTAATTGATTTAATTGTTTTGTATAGGGCCAATCTCTCTTTCCAAGCCTCAACAAAGAAACTTTTCCCTTTATTTCTATGTTCATTGACCTATAATACTATATGGTAACAGTTACTATTTAAAAAAAAACACAAGGTTACAAAGATAGTTTGTGTAAAAACGCAAACTCAAAATTGGCCCCCGAAGTTGTCCACCCAGGCAGGTAAAAAGGCAGGTTTCAATATTTTCAGAAAGAAAATCAAAATGAAATTTTATCAAAGGTAAATGACAGAGAAGAATAGAGAAAGAAGGTTGACAGATCATGTGTGGTGCCCCAACTGTCCAGCAGACCAAGGGATATGTGAAAGTGAAGGTGAAGTTACATGTGAACCTGGCCTAACTGATCTAATTGTTTTGCAAAGGCCAATCTTTTATTCAAAGCCTCAAGAAAAAAAAAACATTTCACCTTCCTTTAGTTCAGTGTTCTGTATAGATATGATCACGCCGCGTTCACGCGATGATGTGAAGCACTACTTGTTAATTGTTGTTCCTATGTTCTTCTTATATGTATACTTAATAGATATTTTCTCTATAAAAATAAAAGTAAACTTTTTTTTAATGTAGTAGTATGACAGAACTTACAAATTTAGCAATACAATTGTAAAAAAAAATAAAAAATTTTGACAAAAAATCTAAAACCGTTTGCATAAATGTGTTTAAAATATGGTAATTAGTAATCTCCATTACAAAATAGCCTCCCGTGTTTGTTACTATTAATATTGAATAGTTAAAAATTGCTGGATTTTTATGAAAAAAAAACTGCTTGCATAATTGATTCTAAAAATTAAATTTTTTGCTTTCAGAAAAGAAAAAAAGTAGCCATTGCATCAGAACTTTGAATGGTCAAAAATATCATGTCGGATTTTCAATATCTTTTCTAGTTTACGATATCTAAAACGGACGGACGGACTGTCAGACAGACCACACAAGACTAATAGCGTCTTTTCCCTTTCGGGGGCGCTAAAAACATCTCAGAATAAGTTATGAAAAGATAATTTATAAAGATAAATGCGAATAAAATAAAGCATGTTTTCCGGGAAAAACAAAGTTCATCCTCCTAGTCTAGGCTACCTACTTCTAGAAAATATTACTAGATCTAGATCTAATATTAGATCTAGATTCTAATATCTATATCTAGATTCTAGATCTCTAGATGTGATCTGGATCTAGATCTATAAAGCTTAATGCGAAATTTGGATATAAATCTAGATCTGTTGTATTCATAGCGGCAGAATTTTGGACCTGAAGTTGAAGAAAAGAGTGAAAAGCTCGGGGCAGAGTCGGTGTCTTCCAAGACCAAGTATTCCAACTTCCACGTCTTCGATCATGATATTGATATTCATATCTGCATATTCTTAATTTAATTAAGAGTAAGAGAAACCCGATTTACTAGTCATTTAGCGTTTCTAGTCACGAAGAACCGGATCAGGCGTGGGCGGCATAATATCGCCTATTACCCTAGTCACGTAAACTAGACCTAATACCATATACTTTATATACTTCATATAATAGACTTATAACTTAATAACTTATAGATCTAGTTATTCTTAATCGTATCATACTTGTGCCTATGTCGCCTATGATTATGAATATTAATATTATGATTCTATGATTAGACTTATAATTATAGTTATTCTTAATCTTATCATACTTGTGCCTATGATTATGAATATTAATATTATGATTCTATGATTAGACTTATAATTATAGTTATTCTTAATCTTAGTGCCTATGATTATGAATATTATGATTCTATTACTATGATTAGATCTACAATCTAAATCTTTCTAGACCTCTAGAATCTAGATTTAAAATGAAAGATCCGTGAAGGAGCACCCTGTTAGTGTTAGTCTAACTTAGTCTAAGGATATATACAAGAAAGAAGTCATTGAGCTGATATTTAACTAAGCACAGACATTTGAAAGAGACTACCTGTACTGAGCCTGAGTACCTCAAAGCAATAGATCTATCTATATCATATTATAGATCTAGATCTTTTCATCAAAGACATTTTTTTTTTGTACTGTAGCATGAATGATTCATCCAATTGCCAGCATTTACACTGAACAAGTTATTTTTAATAATAGATTTGCATAGTAAGCTATGCTCACTGATGGGCATATGTATTAACAACTAAGAATTAGATCTATATAACATCTAGGCTAGATCTATGTTTGCAGAGGACATTACAACTTTACAAATAAAGTACACTCTCCCCCCCCCCCCCCATCCTTTAAAGAAATCTCAATAACTTTGATGAACATTTTTTCAATTTGTAAAATTATCTGGGTCAGAAACAACTGTCAGTTTACTTAATGAAGAATTTGCAGATAATTTGTTTTATTCATTTTACTGTACAGAAATTTTCTGTTGTAATATTTTTTTTAATACATCTAGTTATTTGTTCTAAATAATATCAAAAAATATTTTATATTTATAAAATATAAATAAAAGTTTAATGTTTCTAGATGCACCAAGTGCTTATGGTTTACTGAAAACATGTGTCTTTTAAATAGTTATGGAATTATTAAAGCAAAAATGTTATTGGTTTTAAATATTTTTTGTTTGACCTTTATTCTTCTTTATTGTTTTTTTCGCTTCTTAATTATTTTAGGCCTTAAAAGATAATGTGATTACACTTCCAAGATGAATCTACCAGAGAAGGAAGAACAATTTCTATCTGTGCTTCAACACTTGGAGTTTTCACAGAAATCTGATCCATCACAACTTGCTGACAAATACAGAAATTTCTATTTACACCTAAGGTAAAACATAACTCAGATGGTAAACTCAAGGCAGTGACATTTCTGGAATGAAATTAATACCCTTTGTAGATTTACTTCTCAAACCCTAGTTATGTAGTAAACAATGACTAATTAAATTATATGCTATTTTTCCCCCACTTACAGTGACAAGCAAGAAGAATTGTTTCTATGTCCTGAGACAAGACAAAGGCTTAGTCAGTATTGCCATATAGTAGATACTATTGATTCCAGGGGTAAGTTTTCTTAGTTAAAGCAGCTGAAACAACTCTTGCAATCTATAAAAAAACTGCTTTATAGACCAGTGTAGTGTTAGTAGCAGAGTTGATATTGTATAATATTGTCTGATATTATGTGAACTTATATAGCAATGGTATATTGTAAGGCATTGAGTTTGCTTAAAATTGATATAGTCATATTTAGTTATCAGTATCATTTAATAGTAATACTATTGTTCTGGCAGGTTTAGTATTATTTAGTAATTTTTTTATTAGTAGTAAATTAGTATAAGAATTCTATAGTATTTTTAGTTTAATTCATTGCGCATAGTGATGTCATACAGTTTATGAGGGTTATATGGAACCAGCACTAAGACAAATGCCTCCTGATCATTAAAGCTGGATGTACTCATAACCAATCTTACAAACTGCTATTAATGAGCATGATCTTCATCAGTGTTTTCACTAGTTGTCTAAGAGAAGGATAAAACCATAAAAATTCATGATACTTTTAGTTCATAATTATTAGGCATTGCACAAGTTCTAAGGTCTACCAGCCTTTAGTAATCACTTTATATCCAATTCTTCTGTGCGTATTGTGATGATTGTATTTGTGTATAGTATTGTAAATAGCACTTGATACAATCTTGGTTGTAAGATATAATGAATTCTATGTTTATTTGTTATGATTTCATTGGTCTCTTAAGTTAAAGTAGAGGCATTGCACAAGTTCTAAGGTCTACCAGCCTTTAGTAATCACTTTATATCCAATTCTTCTGTGCGTATTGTGATGATTGTATTTGTGTATAGTATTGTAAATAGCACTTGATACAACCTTGGTTGTAAGATATAATGAATTCTATGTTTATTTGTTATGATTTCATTGGTCTCTTAGTTAAAGTAGAGTTACGACCCTTGAGAGATTGTTATTCTTGTCTGAAGCCTTAGTTTTTCAGACTAATAGTAGAAGGCAGTTTTCATAGTTTGTTGCATATTTAACTGTTCAACATTTGTTGGCGTTGTTTACAGTTACAGTTTATTCTGATTGCTTTTATTAAATTTATATTTCTGTTCTTCATCAATCCCTGACGTTTCTTTGAATTGCTGAAAGACATATAGGCCCTACATTTACAGAGCCGTGCCAGCAGTTCACAAGAAGTATACATTTCTCTGACTGAAATTAGTTAATATTGTGATTAGGGGTTTGAGTTTTGACATATAGGCACAATTTAGGCCATGGCGTGCCCGTAATCCTTTAAGGATTACTCTCCCTTATATCACAAGAGCTAAATTCCATACAGTTAAATTATTAAAAGCAAGGTGTATTCACAGTTAAAATAGTAAGGGTAGTAAAAATTTAATAAAAATCTTTTGTAACTATTATATGTTCACAATTTCACAATTCAAATCTTCGTAGACAACCATAATTGCTTCCAGTATTCATCACTTATTTCAAGTTCACTTTTTATGACCAGCCCTTGCTTTTATTTTACTTACAGGTGTAAATAATTATGCAGAAGGTGCTATGTCTCTTTGTTCTTACTATAAAAATGGTAGGTATTTTTAAAAAGTAGAACTACTGAGATATGTTCAATTTTGATAGCAGGAATTATGAACAACCAATAATTATTTTTTTATATACTAAATTTCAGAAAGCAAATCATGGAAATCTTCATTGTCAGAAATAGATACTTCCTGGATATCAAATTTAAAAATGGTAATAAAAAAAAATTTTCCTTGTGTCCACATATTTTTGTATATTAATTTTTCTAAAGATAGAAATAAAAATTGCTAGTAATAATATTTATTTTTTACTTTTAAAATTTACTATATTGAACTGTCATTAAGATGGCCCAGAGCTCAAAACCTGCCCATTCTTCCATCCTTTAAGAGGTTTAGTCTAAAAATGAAGGACGTCTAAATAATAAAAGAATAATGACCAAGGAGCAAAAATAGTTATAAATACAGTATTCAATAAATCAATATATATATAAATCTGTGACCTAGATTAGATCTATAAATATATCTAATAATCTTTATCTCCGATGGAAACTTATAAAAACCAACAATGAAAAAATTGGAAGAAATATTATTCTAGATCTAAATAATTTTAAAGATTACACCAATTATCTGCATGGGGCGATGGGTTAAATTGAGAAAGAAAAAAACACATTCAAGCCAGGACATTTTGAGTGACTTATATATACTCTTCCTCTTGTATGTATGTTTTGTAATTTGTTCTGAGCAAAGAATAACACAACTGAATTGGGAAAACTTTTTTTGAAATGTGGTGAACCTTACAGTCTCACCTGTTTATATATAAATAAAAAATTTAATGCAGCCATTCTTATTGGGGGTTCACCGGCCCTATAGAAGCCACTGCACTTCTGAAAGGTTCCATAGGCTGTAAAACAATATTCAGAGGGATGTCTTTTTTTGTGGGGCTACACTAATTTTACAGAGCTTAGAATATTAATACAGTGAAACCAATAGGATTGTTTATTATTAAATTGAAGATAACATAGAGCTAATTAAATGGAAATGTTATTGAATTGCAATTTGTTTTTATTTTATTTTAATCATTATAAAAAACAACAAAAACAACAGTATAATCATAATAATGCAACTTAAAGGCACAGTTATTAAATGTTTGAGTATTCTTTAAAAATCTTGTTAGTTAATTCTATTTAAAGAATTTAAATTTTTCAATGAATATTGGAGAGTTCTCACAAAGGCGCAGAACACACATTTGAAGCCTAAAGAAAAGCCCTTGTAGAAGATGTAAAGAAAACTTAAATAGATCCCAGCAGACAATTGCTTTGTCTGCATAATATGTGGAAAAATAAGTAGGTCACAACTGGGTTTGCATAGTTATGTGAAGCATTGCTTTCATCCTTAATCTTTGGAATTGAAGACATTGCCTTTCATTTATTCATATTTAATATACTAATACCCCTTACAGTCCTTGCAATCTATAGGGAAGATACGTAAAGGACATCAGTTTCTATGGTCAACAGTTAACAAGTGTGTTATGTATCCACCATGTTGACCAACTGCCTTTACTTACCCCAACTAATGCCAGGTACCCATTAGAGTAGAGTGGACTCGGGGGTATTTTAAAAATCCCAAATTTTAAAATCACAGTCTTCACCAAGATGTGAAGCCTAGACCTTATGGTTTGAAAGCCAAACACTTTACCTTAGCCATCATGCTCCTATAAATATAGTCTACCGCCATAGATAAAAACTTTTTTCTTTTTAGATGTTTGTTAGTTTGTTAAAGCTCTACTTTTAATTTTTATCTGGGATGGAAAGAAGTCAGAGCAGGAGAAATAGCCCTGAAGAAGGGCATAGTCCAAAAGAAATTGGGAATGGCTGGTCTAAAAAAATTTATATAATTGTACAAAGATAAAGATAACTGATATAAGAGGCATATTTTGTTGAGATTACCCACTTTGACAGTAAGTTTTAATTACTTAATTATAAGGTTTTAAAAATATAGACATAAAAAGTAAGACATATGTTGTTGTTTTAAGTATTAAATTATAGCAGGGCATATTTGTGAAACAATTGTTTATAATCTTTTTTTTTTGTTGGCCTAATAAGCTTTTTCTTTTAAATTCTGTTTTAAGTATAAACCTACTGAAGTTCAAAGTGAGGAATTTATCTCTTTACCTGTCTTAACACCTACAAGAAAAGAACAGAAAATGGATGTAACAGATTCAAGTAAGATTGCAGAGCTTAATTACTTAACTAAGTGATTAGGAGTTATTTGGGTTGTTCAATAGCTTAACAAAATTAATGTCCCAAGGTTCAGCCTGACAAGAACATAATTCACACACATTCGTACATAGAGTAGCCATGTGGATGATTTAAATAACAGAAATTTTGAATCTAATTATATGATACCTATATATATATATATATATATGTACTGTCTGTACAATGAAAAATGGAAAAAAATGGTGAATAGATAATGGTATATAATCTATGTTTTAATGAACAAATATAAGCATCATGTTACTGCTGCAAACTTGTCAACATGGTTTCATAGTAAACCAGACGCTGACTGGTGATATCACCCTACTGAAGACATCGACAATGTTAGAGTTGAACTCAACTGATCCCCAAATGACAACAACTCTTCTGTAATGGCCACTGACTCTCACGTCTTCAATGTTTGACAATCTGACAAAGACACTCAAGACTGTAATAGATACTTCTAAGAAGATAATATACTCCAACACTGGCTAAGAATCGAGTTCAGTAATACACTCCGACACTGGCGCCCTATAAACAAAATAAACACCAAACTCAACTTCTACTCTAAAACTAGAAATGACAATCTCACTAAAACTAGAAATGACAATCTCACTAAAACTAGAAATGACAATCTCACTAAAACTAGAAATGACAATCTCACTAAAACTAGAAATGACAATCTCACTAAAACTAGAAATGACAATCTCACTAAAACTAGAAATGACAATCTCACTAAAATTAGAAATGACAATCTCACTAAAACTAGAAATGACAATCTCACTAAAACTAGAAATGACAATCTCACTAAAACTAGAAATGACAATCTCACTAAAACTAGAAATGACAATCTCACTAAAACTAGAAATGACAATCTCACTAAAACTAGAAATGACAATCTCATAGTCTCATAAAACATATAATAAAAGATATCACAAACGAAGTAACTCACCCTGAACAGGGATCCCAAAATCCTACCGAATAATAAGTCCAAGGAAAAAGTAATTGTTTAAACAGGCTAATAATCTTTTACAGACCAACACACCGTCAGTTTCAACCTTCTTCAGAGGGTGAACTGCCACATGACAGAAATGACCAATAAATGTCACCAAACTTTGTGTAGCAAACAATTCAAAACAAAAATACAAGACACTCTGGCCCCGCACAAAAAAAAAAACTTAACAGAATTGGAAGAAAGCAAAAGACACTTGTCCAAACTATGTGACAGTGATTATACTTAAAGAACACAATGCTTTTTAAATATGCAGAGCTAGGTTTAGGTTTATATTGTTGTTTTTTTACTTAAGCCAAGTTTTGTCTTATGCATGCTCTAAATCAGTTTGAAATATTAAAGTTAAAAATCATTTTCCTGAACCATTCTATTGTAAAAATTTCCTACATAAACTGTTGAAAGTGATATATTTCTATCGTCTTATGAGTCTAAAGATAATGAAATTTCTTTACATATTAAAAAACTTATTGTTTAATAAACATTGCCAGCATGTCACAGGTAGATGTTAATCTGAAATTTAAATTTGCCATCTTAGATTTTTTTTATTGAGTTAACTATTCTTGTCAATGTGCTTAAATGTGGTAATTAGTCTTTTGGATAAATTCAGTTAATATTTTTAAAAATACCATTTTTATTTTCACTATTGTAATGCTTTAATTATACATTTCATTTTACTTATGTAGTTTTGCTTGCTAAATAATAATAAAATAATTCCTCAGGAGCAAAAATAACTATTATAAAAATACAGTATTCAGTAAATCAGTATATATAAAATAATCAATATTTACCAAGAAGTAGGACTTCAGCAATTTACACATCAAACTCTAGTGTAAAGTAAATGTTATTTTTTTAACTTTACATTTTAAACAATAAATCTTTTAATAATAGGTAGACATGGACTTAATTATAAGTATATCTTTCAATATCAAAACTTATGACAGACCTTGGAATTTTTTATAAGCATATCTTGCAGTCTCAAAACTTATGGATACTTGGGATGCGAGGCTAAGTACGCTTAAACTTGACTTGGCTTGGCTTAGCTACCTATGAAGGGGTCTTGAGGTTCGACACATGACTCGAGCAAAGTTGAATTTACTGAGCGCCTAAAGGCAGCACGAGAAAAAAACCCTCCCAGATACATCACACATACGCACACACCGGTCCACAAATGAAATTGGACCATAGCGCTCTGGGCATGCTATAAGCATGAAAGTAGCTATATAAAAGCTATAGTTTAATTATTTAATTTAAGTATTTAATTATAATGTATTTATATCTGGCAATGATACAGTGTCAAAACAAAATATTATCAAGCAAAACATCATTATGGGTGGTCAGGAGTCTGCATTCAAGACAATGGTGTCAATGGTTGGGCAAGAATCAAGGCTTACTATGATGCCTAGTGTTTCAGAAAGGAAAGACATTTTTAAAGAGTCACCCACCAATAGCTATGCTATGAATAAATGTATTGACTGGAATGAGGCAAGTTAGCATAGTTTTTAGTTAAAATTTATTGACAAACAAAAAAAAAATGTTGGCCTTTTTTTTTTACCCAACTTTGTGTCCTTGCCTATCCTTTATTCTCTGGTATTATATCATGAAATCTTTTTAGCTCCCTTTATATCTAAATGTTTGCTATTGTAAGTTTTTGTTTGTTTACACTTTCCCTACAGCCTCTACTATTAGCATACACTCTTTTCATGAGTGGAAATGAATTTAAAAAAAAAAAGGATGAAAAAGACAGGATCTCAAAATATTATGGAAATGTTTTGGAATGGATATATTTGTAAATTAGGTTAATGACAGTTCTAGACCTGTGTGATGAGCACTTTGCTATACGGAAGTGAAAAAATGGTCAACCTACTCATGGCAGGAAAAAAGCTGAATGTCTTCCACCTCTGATGCTTAAGGCGGATCTTTAAAATAAGGTGGCAAGATAAAATAACCAATGAGGAAGTGCTACAAAGAGCAGAGTGCCAGGACATCCACTCTCTAATCAGCAGCAGACACCTTGGTTGGCTTGGCCACATTCATAGAATGCCAGTAGGTCGACTTCCACAAGACTTTCTGTATGGCAATCTAATAGTAGGCAGGAGAGTCGCTGGTCATCCACTTTTACGATATGGGGATGTATGCAAACGCAACATGAAGCTCTTCAAAATCGACACTAGCAGTTGGGAAAAAGTAGCACTGGATAGATCCACATGGAGAGAGAGCATAAAGGAAGGGTCTCAAATTGCAGATGCCATACACAACAAAAGCAGAAAGAAGGGGGAAAGTGCAATGGTGCCTGGTGATTACATATGCCTAACCTGTGACCGCAGCTGTGTATCAAGGATTTAGTCACACAAGAAGTTGCAAAGGGAAAAGATTTTCTCTCGAGACGTAAAATGCCATAGAGACAGTATTTGTAAATTGCGCAAATGTCATGGGATGGATCCCCACACTTGCCTTTTTTTTTCTTTTTTCTATTTGTTTTTCAATCAAAAATAAAATCTGAATGCTTTGTTTACTATATTATTTGAACATAAAGTAGGAATAGATATTGTTTTACATTTTTATATTGTAATTATTTTTCTTTCTAAAAGCAACTTTTTTTTTCCAATGCTTTTTTTTTTTTTTTTTTGTAGCAATAAAATTAGATTTAGTTTTTGAAAAATAATTTTCTAACCATTTCAGAGAAAAGAGGATCAAAATGTTGATGAGAACAAAGCCAATAAATTTGGACCTTTTAAAACAGCCAAACAACAAATGGTGTGTACATTGATTGGTGGATAATTTGTAGACTTATGTCAAGCTTCTTTTAGCCAATGTGTGCACAAAACTTCTTACTGGTACATTTTGCTAGACTGTCTAAATGTGTTAACAAATTTTGTAGGTTTGATACCACCTAAGAAAATGAAAAGTTATAATCGTTGCTTAGATGTGACAGAGAAACAAAAACTTAGACAAAACTTTAATGCAATGAAGATAAACTGTATTTTCCTTTTTTTTTTCTTTCTACTTCTGATTCTTCTTCTTCTTCTAGCCAGCTTTATTGCTGCTGAGCTGTGAGCTCTTTTGCAGACTGTGCCAAGGAAAAAAAGTGTGCTGTTTTCTTCAGTTGTTCAGCACTGCCATACAGGGTGTTGGTTATGTTGGGCTGTAGTGGAAGTAGGGTCTGCCTAAGGTGGATTAGGGAGGGGCATTCAAAGAGGATATGGTTTACTGTTTCAAAGGGGTGGGCGCAGTGTCTGCAAAGGGGGAGTTGTGTGGAGTTTATTTTGTTCAGGTGGTAATTTAATAGTGGTGTGTGTCCTGTATTAGTTGGAAAATTATAGATTGTTCTTTGTGGGGGAGGAAGTTAATACTGTCCAGTTTGTTAGGCGTAGTCATTTATGTAATTTATGTATTTTGTAGTGACCTAATAGTTATAAAAAAAAAATATTTTCTCTCCAGATAATTAATCAACAAAAATATGTGAATGACAAGTCACAAGTATCTGAAGCTAGTTATGGTGCACTGAAAAAATCTTTAGGTACCAGGTAAAAGAATTTAGTCATACATTGCAAAGAGAATAAATTTAATCCTTTTTTTTTCAATGTTTATTTGTTACTAGCTGGATATGAATTGCTGCCTGCAGGCCTTTTGTTTGGGTAGTACTGATCTAATGTATTGGATTTAGATCTATGTTAAACATGGAGAAATTTTTTCTTCACATTTTTTTTTGCCACAAAAATAAAAAAGTGTGAAAATGGGTTTACCCGTTTAGCTAACATATTTATATCTATATTTATATAAAATACTTTGAAAAATGTTTACCCAATTTGTTAGAAAGTTACATTCTCTAATAGAGATAAATTAAGCTATTTTAATTTTTAGGGCCTTCCGGTTGTGGGACGGAAATTAAACAGACTACGGTCTTTGTCATGGTCTAAGGAACATTTATGCCAGGTTTTATCAAATAGTTTAGATTTCTATGCAGGACATACATACATATATTCTACTCTATATATTAGATGACTGTTTTTTTTTTTTTTTTATTATTTGCGTGATGATCTTTGAAGTTGGCCCACTCTTCTTCAAGGGTCAATATATCTGCAAGAGCCTCAAAGCGGTTCGTTAGTTTCAATTGGAACTGTGCTGCAGTATTGCCGTCTTTAAGCTTCTCTACATTAAATGGGCGGGGTCGTGTGGTTTGTTTTGGTTGGCGTTTCAATCGGAGCTTACATTTGCCACTGACAAGGTAGTGGTCTGAGCCGATATCAGCTCCTCTGCGGGTCCGCACGTCTAACAGAGATGACCTCCATCGTTTGGAGATGCAAATGTAATCTCTCGTTGAAGGTTTCTCCATTTGGTGATCGCCATGTTTTTTTGTGTATTTGTTTGTGCTTAAAATATGTGTTTCCAATTGAAAGGCTGTTGGATGCGCAGAGAGAAATCAAGCGCTCGCCATTATCACTGATGTTTTCTGCAGAGCCATATGGTCCCATTACATATTCAAAGCCAGTTCGGTTAGGATTGATTTTGGCGTTAAAGTCTCCCATCAGTAGAATTAGGTCGTGAGTAGGTGTTTCATCAAGAGTGGTTTGTAGTTGATTATAGAAATGATCTTTGATGGTATCTTCTGCATCCTCTGTAGGAGCATAAGCTTGGATGGTAGTGACTTTAATTTGCTTTGTTTGGAGTCGAGCTGTAATGATGCGGTCACTGACCGGCTTCCAAGCAATTAGCGCTGAAGCTGCTATTTTAGACATGATGATTCCTACACCACCAATGTGCTCCTTGTCATGTCCTGAATATATTATTGTCTTGCCATCATTGATTATTTGTCCACTTGATGTCCACCGCATCTCGCAGATCCCAAGGATGTCCAGCCGGTAAGAGTCAGATACCACTATTGGATGCGCGGAAGAAGTTATCGGAAGGAGGCGAGGCTCATACAAGGAACGGTGGATACAAGACAGAACATGGAAATTGATAGATGAGAGGAAAGAGGCCAAACGTAGACGAGATCAGAAAAATGAAACACAGGATCGCAGCCTAGCGGAAGAAGCCTATAGGGAAGCAGATCTGAAAGTAAAGAGAAGCTGTCGGCAAGATAAACGGGACTGGATTGAGCAGAAGGGACAAGAGGCACAAGCAGCTGCAAGCAGAAATGACACAAAAACCCTCCATCGTATTGTCCGAGATCTCACTGGAGCAAAGAGTGGACATGGGGCACCAATAAAAGACAAGCAAGGCAAAACTTTGTTAACCAAAGAAGAACAGGATGCAAGATGGGTAGAGCACTTTAAAGAGACCCTTAACCAACTGTCGCCAGACCTAACTTACATATTCAAGGACCCCTCTCCAGACAATGATCTCAAGGTCAAGACAGACCCAATAACTGCTGAGGAGGTTACCATGGCCATAGCAGTGCTAAAGAATAACAAAGCACCAGGACTAGACATGATATCAGCAGAAATGCTAAAATATGGGGGACAGTGCATTGTTAACAGAATGACTGATCTCTTAAATCTCTGTTGGCAAACTTCAAAAGTTCCAGAGGACTGGCAAAAGGGAGTGATTGTAAAGCTTCCAAAAAAAGGGCAACTTGGCAGATTGCAACAACTGGAGGGGCATTACTCTCCTCTCTGTCCCAGGCAAAGTTTTCAGCACTGTTTTGTTGAGACGGCTTCAACAGTCTGTAGATGAAAGGCTCAGAGAAGAACAAGCAGGTTTCCGAAGAGGCAGATCATGTACAGAGCAGATTTTCGTTTTACGAAATATCATAGAACAAAGTCTTGAGTACCAACAACGGCTAATGATCAGTTTTGTGGACTTCAAAAAAGCGTTTGATAGTGTCCACCGAGAATCACTATGGAAAATAGTTAGAGAATACGGTATCCCAGAAAAATTCGTCCAGATCCTACGACGCCTTTACAGTCAGTCTAGTTGCTGCATTAAAACAGAAGAGGGAACAACAGAGTTTTTTACAATCGAGACAGGTGTGAGACAGGGGTGCATCTTATCTCCCTTCCTTTTCCTCCTAGCCATCGACTACATTATGAGGAGAGCAATGAACCAGACTGCCTTTGGTATTCCATGGCATGAACAACTCCGATTGATGGACTTGGACTTTGCTGATGATGTTGCACTACTCGGGGCTACAAATAAATGCATTCAAGAAATGACGGAGAGCCTAGACAGAGAGGCACCCAAAATTGGCCTCCGCATAAACTTGGATAAGACTAAAATTATGCGAGTGGGATATAAGGCAAAGGGTGTCCCCATCAGACTTGGCGAGTCAAAGCTTGAAGAGCTGGACAAGTTCACGTACCTTGGCAGCATCATAACAAATGATGGAGATGCTTACCATGATGTAGCATGTCGAATAGGAAAGGCAGGGAGCATTTTCCAAAGGCTGCAGCCTATTTGGACTAGCCAAGCCATTGGACTCGAGACAAAAATACACCTTCTCAACACAATCGTCATTCCAACTGCTACATATGCATGTGAGACGTGGAAGTCATCTGTCAAAATTGAGAAAAGACTAAATGTGGCTCAACAGAGATGGCTGAGACGGATTTTGGGAGTCAGTTACACAGACCGGATCTCAAACAAGGAAATCCTATGCCGAACTGGGAGTCGAACACTTAGTGAGGTTGTGACTGAGCGTCGCATGAGGTTTGCGGGACATGTTCTACGTCAAAATGAATTACGCACACCAAGAGTTGCGATAACCTGGAAGCCAAAACGAGGAAAGCGCAAACAGGGACGTCCTCGTATTACCTGGCGACACACCTTCATGGAGGACCTCAGAACAGTGGACACCAGATGGGAGGAGGCTCCAGACATTGCCAGTGACAGATCATTATGGAGACAGCTTGCCGCCCAATGCGCCGAACGGCGCGGGAGGACCTAAGTAAGTAAGTCTAAGTAATTTGCGTGATATTCCAAATAGTTCTTAAAGTCTCAAGGCTTAAATTAATTTTAAGATGTATATTTTTTATCTGGTTCTATATGGCAAATGCTAGAAAGATTATTTATTTTTATTTTCATTACAGAAGAGGTCCTGCCGCAAAATTTATTCCCCCAGTTTTAGTTCAGGACTCTGATGAGTAAATACACTTTTAGAAAATTTTAAATTATTTATATTACTAATAACTAATATGGCTACTTGTTATTAATACTCTTAGAATTTTACTGTTTGAGACTATTGTAAGAATACATACAATTTTTAAATATTGTTTTTGTAATCTAGACAAAAAGCAACACCAAAGTTACCATATGGTGCCAGCAGTAAAGCAGAAACAGAATGTCAAGATGAGCGGTTAAAAGGAATTGATCCTAAAATGGTGGAACTGATAAATAATGAGGTATTAAACAAAGAATATTAACCCTTTTACTACTTGTGGTATCACACTGACATCTCATAAATAAATTTACTTTTTTTAAATTCTAAAACCTTAGCAAATCTTTTTGATTTACCAGCATTACTTACCTTTAGTTTGAAGTTGAGCAGTTTCACAATTACAAAATGAAGAGTTACTATCCTTGGCATTGATTACTGTCCAACCAAAAGTAACTGAACTTTTGTTCATACTTGTGTTTAAAAAAAACACAGTATAATCATAATAATTTAAATTTCTGACAAACTAATTTAATTCAACATTTAATAACTTTTAATAGCTTTTTTTTTTTTAGTTTGTTCAGTTTTAGAGGTTTTTCATACAGTGTTAATCTTTAGGAAAATTAAAATTATAACCATTAAATTGCCAGTTATTGCACATTAATAAAGATTTAGGAGACAAAGGGAGAAAATTGTACTTATTTGATGTGTGATGAAAACATAAAGTTAATGAATTAATATTGCAGAATTTACTAGTAAAAGTTTGATGAATATTTATATTGATATATATTGAGATATTATGTGTTCTTAAAAATTCTACAAGAAGGTGATTTTTTTAAATACATTAAAAAATTATTTTGTTAAGGCTTCATAAAATATGAAATAGTACATTTTTGTATAGATTAATATCATATATGTATATATATTTATTTTTTAAGCCATCAAAGCATGTTAGTTTATTTAGTATTTATAGTATAAATTGTTTGAGTTAGAGTTTTTGGCACATCAGCACAATTTAGGCTATGTCGTGCCTGTAATCCCTAAAAGGTTACTCATTTTCTCTTTATGTAGATCATGGATCATGGTCCTCAAGTGACTTGGTCAGACATTGCAGGATTGACCTTTGCTAAAAAGACTATTAAAGAAATAGTAGTTTGGCCCATGCTTCGCCCGTAAGTTTACAAGATAGATAGAAAATATATTATTATTGTTTCAGATATTTGTTTTATAAATGGTCGTTTGAACTTATTACAGTTATTGAGTTAATCTTTTGAATACATATTTTATTGCTAATTTCCTTAGGCAGCCTCTTATGGTACAAAATTATTTGAATTTTGTATTTTTGTTTGATATGTATGTTTATATGTAATTTTGTTTTTCATTTCTTGTTTCTAAAACTAGTGATCTATTTGTTGGACTACGTGGGCCACCAAGGGGACTGTTACTTTTTGGACCACCAGGCACTGGCAAAACACTCATTGGTAATATATAAAAAGCAAATAAGTTAATATTTTTTTAGTTTTTTCTTTTGCCTTGAAATGAAATTATCTCCTTATCTTATCAAATACAGAGGTTACCTCAAAAAAGATGATGATTATGTCCTAGGTGTTTCCCTGGGTCAATCTGGTCATTCATGCTAATCAATGACTTAAATTCTGTCAAGTCATTGGTTTTCCTGGCTGGCTAGTGCTCTAATAGCGCTAGGGAAGAAGGAGCATTTGTACAAATTTGTCCTGGCATATGGAACAAGGAATATGCCTTTGTCTTTGTGTCTTTCTGAGTATTTTATTTGGTTTTGTTTTTGAAGATTATGGTTCAGTGCTTTACTTTTAAGTCTTATATCCTGACGGGTTTCTAAATTTAATGATTTTACTAAAGGTTTTTACTCTAATGAAATGTGAATATTTATTTGTTATGGAACTCACTGCTCTATTTTATGTCTGTTCCAGTTTCTTAATGTTTTCTTGAGTTGAGGGGTCCCAAACAGAGGATGCATATTCTATTTTTGGCCAAATAAAGGTTAAATAATATTTTAGTGTAATGTTTTTATTTGATAAACCCTAATGCTTTGTTTGATTTTTAATAGTTTCATCAATATGGGGATTCTATGATAGTTTTTCATTTGTTTTAACACCTAGGTATTTTGAGTTTTTAGTGTGTGTTACTGTTTTACCTGAATAAGTACAAGTGTTTTTTTTTTGTTAATTATTTGTTAGTTTTTTTGTTACTCTTAATAACTGAAATTTTTCTGTGTGGAAAGACATACTCCAATTTTATTCCCATTTCTGTAATTTATCTAATTTTATTTTTTTTTTGCAAAATTTCAGTATCTTGTGTTGTTTTTATTGTTCTATGTATTATTCAATTATCTGCAAATAATCTGACTTTTGTTCCTGAACTAATGCAATTTGGTAAATCATTTATGTTAATTTAAAGTAGTAGTAGACTTAAGACTGTTCCTTGAGGTACATCTGAGTTTACTGTTATTGGTGTTGATTTACAGTTTGTTCTTTCCCTATCAGAAAATCCTGAATCCATTGATGAATGAACCAGTAATGCCAGAAAATGGTGGTGAATTTTGTGAAATGCCTTAGAAAAATCAAATAAGAGAGCATCTATTTGCTCACTATTAAGTCCTATTAGTTGTGTTTCACATGATCTATATTTCCTAAAGCCATTATTATTATAGCTTTTATATAGCGCTACTTTCATGCTTATAGCATGCTCAGAGCGCTTTTGGTCCAATCTCATTTGTGGACCAGTGGGGGGGGGGGGGGAGGGGGTATCTAGGAGTTGGTTTTCCGTGCTGCCTTTAGGCGCTCAGTAAACACATCTCTGCCCGTGTCGGGTGTCGAACCTTGAGCCCCCTTCTAGGTAGCCAAGCCAAGCCAAGTTCAAGTGCACTTGGCCTCTCAACCACGCTTCCCACTAAGCCATGTTGGTATGGAGTAAGGGCATTATGTTTGTCTAAGTATTTTATGATGTTATTGCATGTGATACTGGTTAGTGATACTGGTCTGTAGTTTCCTGGTTCAGATTTTTCTCCATAGACTTATATAACTACTAGACTGGAAACCGGAAATAAATTCTTATCTGCGACTGATCGATCGTGAACATTATGTAGAAAGTTGGATCAATGCGTTGTTTTGTAAAGTAGTTAAAAGAAGTAAAGTTGTTGTTTTTTTCAACCCTAACCTATGTAACATAATTTTATTTTTTAGCTCTAGATCTAGTAATTGATTATCAAAAATACACAAAAAAATCACAATTTAGTGTTGCATTCAGTCTTTTGATAAAGAAGATTATGTATCTAAAAATTGCAAAATAATAATTATGAGACGAGAGTACTCTTATTTTTGATGTTCATTACTAGATCTAGATCTAAAAATTAAATTATATGTTACATAGGTTAGGATTGAAAAAAATAGCCTTTACTTCTTTTAACTACTTAACAAAACAACGCCTTGATCCAATTTTCTAAAAAAATTTCACGACATTTTTTGTAGTGTTAAAGAGTCTCCATGTCCAGTCTAGATATAGTATATATAAGTCTATGTTTTTCTCCTTTTCAAATAGGTGAGTGACATTAGCTTCTCTCCAGTTCCTCGTTACTCTGCCCTGGTTAAGAGAAGCCTGAAAAGTATTTTCAACACTCCTTTTTGCATCTGCCATGTAGGCTCTGCAGAGATTCAAAACTTTCTT
Organism: Biomphalaria glabrata; assembly: GCF_947242115.1. Taxonomy (NCBI): domain Eukaryota; kingdom Metazoa; phylum Mollusca; class Gastropoda; family Planorbidae; genus Biomphalaria; species Biomphalaria glabrata. Next base: position 13,450,999 of record NC_074723.1, on the reverse strand, counting down.
AGAGTGTTTGTTTAAGCATTTTTAATGGAGTAGAGATCCTTTTAAAACAAGTTACTTCTTCCAATTTTTTATAGCTGTTTGAAAGAGATGTTATCACAATACCAGTTAAAACAATCTAGCTTTGACTGTTCTGACTGCAAGTAACAATGTACTATTATGCTGCCCCCCTCCCTATCACTTGTTGAAACGTGTAAATGAATAAGTTTTCATTTTAAATATTACCATTTTTTTTACTTTCTAATTACCTTTTTTTGTTCTGATTGTAAACTTTTAATAATTATTTTAATTAGTTTATTAAAACTTGTTTAAATCTTTCAGGTAAATGTGTAGCAAGCCAATCCAAGTCAACTTTCTTCAGCATCTCTGCCTCCAGTCTCACATCTAAATGGGTTCGAACACAATCATTTGTATAGAATATGTAGCTTTTTTTTTTGTAACACATGACCTTCACACCACATTGACATGCAAATCATTTCAAACTTTCCCTGTTACAAGGCTATACATAGCTTAGTAGAATCATTTCATTAAGACTATTGTTTTGCAGCAGCATACAGTAAACAAACAAACAAAGAAATTAGGGAAAATTAGGATTTAAAAAAAAAAGCAAATGGTGCAGCCTTCAATTCCCTTCCATATTAAATTGTGCTAGGTTCTATTCACTTCCTTGCATTCTGTCTCGATAAAGTATTCTAGGCATTAGCATTATTTTTCTGGTCTTCCAAAGCTTTCATGTGTTTGGCTACAATCAAGCAACTATTTCACCATTATAATCTTCATTTTCACTGTAGTATTGATGCTAGCTGCCTATTGAACTCTCATATTTCTAATAAAATTTTCACCTATTAACATCTTCCCATCCAAATAGGTTTTTTATTTATTTGTTTTATGATTTAACTGATTTTATCCTGCATTCTATTTATATAGGTTGGTGAAGGAGAAAAAATGGTCCGTGCTTTGTTTGCTGTTGCACGTTGTTACCAGCCAGCAGTTATTTTTATTGATGAGATTGATTCATTGCTTGCTCAAAGGTCAGATACAGAGCATGAATCTTCCAGAAGGATAAAAACTGAGTTTTTAGTTCAATTGGTGGGTCAAATTTCTTTTAAAATAATTGTGCATTTAGCCCACCTTGTAAAATGTAAGCATGAACTTAAAGCAGATTAATTCTTTCCTGTTAGCCAATAAGAAGCAATAATTTGCTGTTGTTTTTTTTAACTCATTGAAGGATGGAGCCACAACTCAGTCAGATGATAGACTTCTTGTCATTGGGGCTACCAACAGACCCCAGGAGATAGATGAAGCTGCTAGAAGGAGGTTTGTTAAGCGACTGCTCATCCCTCTCCCAGAGCCAGTTGCTAGGCAGGAAATAGTTCACAACCTGATGGCACAACAAAACAATAACTTAACTGAGGCTGAGATTCAAGTTATTGTCAACCAGACTGATGGTAAGAAATAAAGATAACAGGGACTATGGATCTATACAGGAGAAATCCAGTCATCTATAGTTATTGCTACACTTCTAGAGTACAAAGCAATTCTCAACAATTTTCTACAAATGTGGAGTTCCAATGCAAACCCACTAAAATTGTACATTTCTTTAACATAAGTCAAGTAACAAAGAGAGGTTTTAAAATTTTTATGAGCAGATGCTTATGAAGAATAAAAATACTAAGCCATTTTAAAAAAGTAATTGATAATTCAGTACAAGAAAGAGCCATTTCTAGTACACTCAAAAACATCTGACACTGAGAAAAAAAGGATGCTGATGGACCATGCTGTAGTAGGTGTTAAGGAAAGTTTAAAAAAAAAAAAAAAAAGTAAATTTTTGTGTTCTGTCACATCCCCCTTTCAACAATGCTGACACAAAAAGCTAATTCTTTTTAGAAGAATTTTTGGTCATGTTCTCATTGCTTGTTACTGCTATTATTCTGAGCAGTAAAGATGAAAAACTGCTCTTTTCTAGTGTTGACAAATATATTTTGACTGATAATTCCAATATTTGTCATTTTGTGCAAAGAGTGACATAAAAGTTAAAAAAAAAAAAAGAATTTAATCATTTTAAAACATTTGTTACTATGGTAGTGAAAAATTATTAGTAATGATTTGATTGCATTTAATACATTTTAAAGTAGATAATATATTATTTAAAAAAAAAATGGATGTTTTGTTTAGTTAAAAAAATAAATAACAAAAAATGATAGAACCTCAAAAAGTAATACAGATTTGGCATAGTGTTTTGTATTTCAGTGATTATCTTATAAATTTTTATATTATTTTTAAGGCTACTCAGGTGCTGATATGACCAACTTGTGTAGAGAGGCAGCTCTAGGTCCTATAAGAAGTTTGACATTTGAGGAAATGGAGACTATCACAGCTGAACAGGTAAAGAAGCCCTTTTGTAGAAGAACTAGAGCACAGTTTAAAATTATATGTTTATATTGCAAGCCTGATTAGGTTATGAGGCTTACTAACAAGTGCTTAAGATTATTTTATTAACAGTGATGAAAAAATGTGTTCCTCTTATAAAAACAGTAACTTCAATTAGTATTAGCCATTTTTCGCCACTCAGAGTAACAGTTTTATCAAATATAGCGGTTAGTCTCTTGAAGACATTGGAACAGGGAGATGCAAGTTAGATGCACATATGAGCTTGTGGAGTGTAAAGGCAATAAAACAACAGGCAAATAGAAACTCTAGGGAATGCAAAACTTGATCGCTAAGCATGAAATTCATATAGTGAACTTAATTTATCTGTTGTAAAACAGATAATAAGTAAAAAGTTGTTACTGAGTAATTGATCGCATAATGAGATGGACTTTCCATTGGTTTCTTATGTGGTCCACAACTATTATATTTTAAGCTATTGCATCTAAATAGGCCTATTTGGTGTGTTATTTTTACAAAGCTTATATCAACTCATTCTGTCTGTCTGGTACAATTTTTGTACACTGATTGAAATGGGGTTTGTTGCTGAACATAAAAATTATATATGTATCAGACACGAATAGCCCAATTTTTCAGTAAAATATATATATACTACAATAAATATAGGTTTTTGGTTTCTAGTTATGATTTATTTAGGTAGGTGCTGTTTTACTATTACATACCAAGTATTAGAGTTTAGAAAAACCTAGGTTTGTTTCTTGTGCAACGCTGTTAGCTAACACCGCATATTATCTCTCCATTAGTATATTTAAATCTATAATCTAATTCTAGTCTAGATCTATATATAAAAATCGAATAGATCTAGTAATAGTATAGATTCTATATTGAGACTAGATTGCCGAGTCTAGCCTATGCTATGCCTTTAGTCAGTTTTTATTAGAAAAGAGTCTAGATATTAATAAAGACTAAAGTTTTTTAAATTATAGATTATTAGATATAGACATAGGACATAGATCTAATAATACTCACATACTGTAATACATTTACTATACTCTATACTTAATCAACTAGACTAGAGATCTATTTATAGATCTATCTATAATCTAGTCAATCTAGATCTATACAATATTCATTATAATACTTCTACTTTTAATGACTTATTTAATAAGTTAGTACTTAGACTTAGATCTATTATAGTTTATTAATAGATTTACTTTTCAATGCCTAGACCTAATAATAAAATTGCAAATGATGTCTAAGGACTGATTATTTTAATTTTTTTATAGTAATAGTATAGGCCTACTAGATCTAGGTCTATACTCTACTTAAATCTAGTCTAAAATAATGACTGTCTAAGACTCTAGATGATTGAGAATTTCACATAGAGTTCATAGAGGTGTTTTTAATATAACGGCATGTCGGCTGAAAGTATATAAAGTGCTTTTTTTTTTGTAAAAAAAAAAAATAGGTGCCGGTACTCAGTGATAGATTGCCTAACTTTCAACTACTAATAAATTAACAATTAACGTTGAATTACAAGAAAAGTAATAATTTTTCCCGACATTGAAAAAGGTGCCGGTACCCCGTACCGGTGCTTACCGTCACAAAAATATATGTATATCTCAATCTTCTTTCATTTAATTTTTTTTTTTGCGGGGTTATTGCTACTTAATACATTGATACCGGATCGATTTATATAGGGCCTAAGTATACAAGCGGATCTCGAGCATTGGATAAATTTATTTTTTAAATACAAAGTTTTATGGAAGAGGCAATATATTAGTTGTTTGAAGTTTGTAACTTCTTAAATTCAGGCTAAAAATATCAAAGCCTACATTTTTACACTTATGTCTAAACAATTAGAAGAGATGGACTGACTCATAGTGTAGCTTTTGTACGTTTGCAAAAATACAAACTCTCTTTGTAATCTTATCAGTTAGACTTTCAAAACTATTTTTTTTAAAACTTAGTGATTATATTTACTGTAAAATTATATTATTATTCCTTTTTAGAATCAGGATATAAACAAAAATTTGCCATATGTCTTTGTCTAACAGAAAAAAAAATGAAACTTACGTCTATTTATGCAGTTATTTATAGTTACCTAGTAATATAAAATATATTGAACTATCACATACATTCATCATAATGCAACCATGCGATTTTTCGTTTATAAACATAGCATTATTTAGGACCAATATTTTACAAAGGCTGCTTGGAGAAATCAGGTATACCCATTAGGAGAAAAAACGACCCTTTTACTCAAGAAAAATTTAAGAAACTAGAACAGACACAAAATAAACAGTGACATTCATAACAAACTGTTATTCAAAATTGATTAGAGTAACACCTTTTTAAGTAATCATTTAATGTTTAAAATCACTAAAAAAATTTTTCAACAATTATTTTGTGTATGAAATTGTGTATCGGAAAATGCTGGGTACTTGAAATAAGCTAGTCCTAAAAAAATAACACAGATCTTGGGTAAAATACTCATCAAATAAAGTACTGTAAATGTGTAGTTTCACACGCCAGTTTCAGGTCTTATATTTTTATAGCCTCTATCGGGTTATATCCCAACTACCCGTATTTTTGTGCATAATTTTTTTCTCTATCAGGCACACTTAAAATTATAGCACATAATGTCAGTTTAATTTAAAAAGAGAACTGAAAAATGCAAAGATATATAAGGAAAAAAGCAACTTCCGGCCCAATTTGTGATTCAACTTTTTAATCAAAGAAACAAAACGGACTAGTCCAACATACCCCATTGTACGTGGTATAAGTCAAATTAGTCCCCTTTATATTTTGTGTAGAGAATTAGGTCATCACTTCAACATTTAAAACTAACAATAGATAGCTGTGGAACCTTTTATTTTCATAAGCACTTTGCTGGCACAGTGGTAAGTGTATTGGCTTGAACCCTCAAGCTTGAAATCAAGCTGTACAATGTTTTTTTTTTATTAAATACATTTTAAAAGCTATCCCAGATACCCCCTTCTTTCTTCCCCCATCCCATTTTCCCAACTGGTCCAGACAAGTGATAGGATCATAGCACATTGAGAAAGTTAAAAGCATGAAATTACACTAAGCAAAAACAATTTGAAAACTATTTCTAATAGCACAGAATTATTATTGTTAGTCTAGATCTATTAAAAATATCATTACATAGCTGATCCAAACTAATTGATGCAATTACACTTTAAAAAAAAGGTATTTTTTTTTATTTTTCTTGTTACCTTTATTTTTTATTCAGGTGCGACCAATAATGTTCAAAGATTTTGAAGATGCTTTTTCTCAAGTACGAGCCAGTGTTTCTAGCAAGGATCTAGAACTCTATACTGAGTGGAACAGATTATATGGCAGTTTCAGTCATTGTTGTTAACTTATAATCATTTTACTACTATTTATTGTTCATTATATTATAGAAAGTTGCGGACTGATTCTTCACTGCTTAAGTTAAATATGAGCATTAGTATTTATTTCATTTTAATGCCAATCCTACACAGTTGATTGGTGATTATGTCACAAATGATGGCTTCCTGGTCTTGTGGTAGGTGCTCTGGGCTGTCATATTAATAGTCCTGGGTTCAAACCCTGCCTGCTGCCATCTTCTGCAAACCTGCCAGAGGTTAGAACTAGGATATAATAATCTTTAGTTCTGAAGTAACCTCCGAAACATGTAGAACAAATGAAAAATTTCTCTGCAGTGTTAGAATAGCACTAAAAATGTCTGTAAATATTAGTGTTTTGTGTAAAGATGTTAGTTAATATGGCAATTGTTACCTCTACATTTTCTGTTTATCATGTTTATAATTAAATGTTATGTTGCTCATTTTAACTTTGTTGCTTAATTTTAAACTTGTAATTCAACTGAAGACTCAACCTAATTTATCTTTTAGAGGAACATGAAGAACATACTTTTCTTTTGTTTAATTGATGTTAGTATTAATTTAAAAAAAAAAAGTTCCCCTTTCAGACATTGCTATTTATAGGGCAGGTGATGTTGTCATCTGTTTCTCTGTTCAACAGTTAATGAACAGGGTGTTTTGTGGCCAGTTGTGGTTCCAGGTGACCATCAGAGTTGGGTGGACTCAGGGCACCCTGAAAATCCCTAAATTAAGATCCCAGTCTTCACCGAGATTTGAACCCATGACCCCAGGTTTGGAAGTAAGTTCCCCTTTTAGACCTTGCGATCTATAAGGCAGATAATGTAAAGGCCATGTGGCCAGTACAACAACCAACTGCCTTTACTAATGTCAGATGCCCATTAGAGCTTGGTGAACTCAAAAGCACCCAAAAATCCCGAAATTAAAAAATCAGAAACCAAGCGCTCAACCACTCTGCTACCACGCCTCTATGTTGGTATTAAGCCTAGTATTATTTGTGTGGCATAGAGGATAGCAGCTTGTAGCAGATGATATCTGAGAGACAGATGGAGAGCACACACGAGACCCAAAAAAAAGCCCTTGCAGATAAAAAGATAACTTAAATAGACCCCCGGCAAACACTAGCTTTGTCTGCACCAGGTGTGGCAAAATATGCAGGTTTGCATGGTAACATGAAATACTGCACTCATCTTTAATCTTCAGAATTGAAGACGTCTTATTTGTCTGTGTGTATTATTGGTACATACCAAAAAAAAAATAATATACTTGATTGAATTATTTTAAAAAATAGCATTATTCAAAACTCAGCTTCAACAAATTATTAATTCTTTTTAATGTCCTCATTTAAATATAGATTTAATAATATTTACATGCAATATAAAGCCTTACTTAGTAACATTTTTTTAAATTTATAAGTAGAAACAAAATAACAATGTCACCACTATTAGCATCACATACTAAATTTCACTTAGACAAATCCTCATAGTCCAAGCAGATTGAGTTGACCACAGGTACTGTACATTGACATTGGGAAACATCAATCATTAAAATTCTGGGGCTGCAGGGTTCTCACCAAGAGTACTTTCAAAATGTTCAGTTTCTTCTCCCTAAAAGTAAAAACACAAAGAGAATGGAGATAACAAAATACATGTGGACTCTCTACACAAGAAAATTTCAAATATAAAACTGGAAAAGAAAGTGAAGTACCCGGTAGTTGAAAAACAAAGAAGAACCAATAAAAAAAAAACGTCTGCTTTCAAACAAGGATGTTACATTCACTAAAAGTGCCCTCTGCATCGTCTTGCAGTATGTCTGTTTATATTAGTCACCTCCACTTTTTAATTATTTTTTTTTTCATTGAAACTTGACAATCGTTTCATAATTTGTTTGGTAATAATGCTATATGAGTAATATCCCATGATAATCTCCACCATTGTAAATTTATATCAACTATGGTACAAATATGCTTTTTTACAACAAATAAGAAACAAACAAAAAACTTCTGATAAAAAATTGCCCCCCACCCCCCAATTTTCCGATGGTCTTAGGCAACTCTGGCAAATGGTTATTCGACCCCCAAAAAGATAACAACCAACAGGTTGAGAACCCATGCTTTAGAGGTATATTTAAAAGTCATAAAAATGAAAGAAAAAAAAATTATTATTTGCAATGGATTGTGTTTGTTTCTTTTTGAGGTGAAAATTGAAATGCATGAAGTAATTGTAGGTAAACAAAAGGTAATGCTAATGCACTTATCCAATATTGAATCTATAATCGATTTACAGTATAGCTAGGTGATAGTGTATTTTTTTAATATATGTTTTTAAGTTAACAGACATTTCTTTTTTTTGCTTGCATTCTTCAAATTACTATTAACTATAAAAATGACCAGTTTAGTTTTCTTTAACTTTTAAAGTAATAAAGTTTAAATTATAAAATAGAAACACACAAAAAAAAAATTAACAAAGAAAGAGAAGAAAATTGTGTATGTGTTTTTGTCAAGATTAGTTTTTCTGTCAAAAATATTTTTTATTTTTTGTGTTCCTGTTAGTGTGTATTTGTAACAAAATGTCAATTTTAATTAATATTTTTTTACATACAAAAATGAAACTGAAAATGTTTTTAAAATAATCAAACAAAATTTTTAACGAAATTTTGGTAAAATAAAAATTCAAATTAATGATCTAAAACTTAAGTTGTAAACCTCAGCATAAAAATTATCTTCAGCATTCTCAAAATCTTCCCTAAGTGTCTTCTCTGTCAGCTCAATTTCCTCCATAATTTGTGCTTCCAAAATCTGTCCACAAAGAACTTTGATAGTTACTAATTATGTCCAATTGAATTTAAATTATATTTACACAAAAGACCAAACTGAAATAAAATTTTCCAGAATCTTGACACAATTTTAATTTAAATTACATTTTAAAATTATAAAAAGTCTGACGGTGTACAGTTTAAAATTTCTTTACAAATGGTGCACCAAATGACTAAATGGAGACAAATTAACTCTTTCCAAAATACAAAAGCTCCACTGATTCTGAGGCTGATGATTACTTACTAAACTGTATCTTTTACCATTCATTCATCCATCTCAGTGGCACTATAGCCCATGGAGGGCCCAGGCCTGCTTCAATACATCTTTTCATTTAGATCCCTCTTGTGCTTTTCATCTCTATGCCCAAACTCTAAGCTGTCATAAATCTGCCTCTACATTATCAAGCCCTTGTATTCATGTTCAGTCTTTGGAGCACCTGCCTTTTGGGTTTTGCTAACATACTTTTTTTTCTCTGTTTTCTGACATGAGATGACCTGCCCAACACAAACCCGATCTTTTTATTCTCACCACTAAAGAGGGGTCTTCATATAACTTGTATATCTCCTGCTTACAACTTCATGCAGATTTTATAGTAAAAAAAAACTTGTACATTTTGTAAGAAAAAGATTTTGAATTATTTTTTAGTAAATTTTCATCAACTTGTTTAAAAAAACAGTTCTAAAGTTATAGTAAGCTGAGATAGAATTAGAATATTTATAAAGATTTAATTGCTTACAAATGCAACTAAATCTGATCTTATAAATTATAGACATTCTTCAAAAGAGAAGATAATTATGTTCTACACATATCCATTCTGTTCATCTAGTCCTGCATGTTTTGTTAATTAGAGACTTGGTATTTGATGAATAAGCTGAGATCAAATTAAGATATTTATCAAAGATTGAAGTGCTTACAGCTTTTTCCTCTTCTTCAGCACGCCTCTTCTCTGCAATTTCCTCTGCTTCTGATCGTTCTTCTGGACTGTATTCATCTTTATCTAATCTTTCCAATGTTCTTATTGCTATTAAAGTCTCCAGCCTGTAATCATCTTCCTCTGCACAAGGGTTCTCTAATAAAACAATATTTCAAATTAGGGCATTATAATCTTAATACTGGCTTTATGGGTTATCTAATAAAACATATATTTTCACACATATATACATATCTATATAATATTATGATTGTATGTAGGATTTTTCATGAGGAAAATATTATTTCCACTTTGTTAAATATTTTAAAACTCCAGAACAATCATTTTTACCAAGTATTGTCATGTCACAAGCATCATGACTAAGGACTTTACTTTTACCAAACAATTGTGAGATATTTATTAGAACTGAGTCAGGTCTGTAACTTACCATCCACAAAGGCCAAATAAGAATATTACTTAAGCTGGTTGAATGCTTTAGATACTGTACAGCACAACTGTCACTTCTCTTAGTTCTGTATTCTATTTACAGCCTTTTTAATTATTTTTTTTAAAGAAATACTTTATATTACAAATCATTTTGTACATAAGCTACTTAAACCAAAAATTAAAAAAACTTACCAGACAAAACCACCGCTCTAAGCATTGGAAGTACTTTTAATTTGGTCACCTCTCTGACATTAGGGATGGCATTTCCCCTTTTTGTTTTAAAGAAAACACTAAGTTTTAGAATATTATAATCAAACAACTTATGTGTTTTCAGAAATATTCATTTAATACCAAATCCTTTATCCAATTACCATAACACAAAATAAAATGTATCTATAAACAAAAGATTTTGATAAGCTGTTATTTTAAAATTTGCTGAATTTTTTAGCAATCCTAATGAAAAAAGGGTGACTACATCAAACTAATTTTGCAGTATGGGCATAGAAAAAAAATGTGGAAAAGCTTTCACCTTAAGTTTATATATTGCAAATTCATTTGCAATTCAGAAAACCCTTCCAGGGATTCTATTTGATTTTCTCTGAGATGAATTGTGTTCAGACCAGGAAGTCGAGACATCCCTTCAATTTTCTTTAAAAGATTTGATGCCTGCAACCAATTTCCAATTAGGTACAAATTAACAATGTTTACAGTTAGTCCCTAATAAGCATAATTAACAGATCAGTATACAAAGCATCATTATAATGTTGTAGCATACTAACAATGATTGATGTGATAAAACAAATGAGGAAGAAAAAAACATATTTTCAATTTGCAGGAATATGAACAGTTAATGTGGACTTGGTTCTAGAGCAGTAGAAAGGAAAAAAAAAGAGGACACCGCAATAATCAATTATTGACCTCCATTGAAAAGGGGCAATGAAGAAACCAAACCAAAAAGTTCAGAAAAGCCACCAGATAAACTAAGGGAATGTTTGAAACAAAAAGTAACTTAATATTAAAATAATAAAATTCATCATGTAGACACAAACATATATGGTTCATATCTTGACATTTTATTAAAACATGTAGCCAATGTAATGAATATGAGAATAGAGGCAAAGCAACTGCCATTATAATATTAGGCCTGAATACTGACCTGTGATGTGGTCACTGTTGAGACCAATAGCTCTGTCATGTCACATGTCCCTACGTCAGACCTGTGACATGGCAACAAGCTATTAGTCTTTACTGACCAGAGGTAACAGGTCAGTGTTTAAGCCTACTATGACATTTGGTCTTGGGCAAAGCAATACAACTATAGAAGATGATGATACTAATCAAGTAGTTTTGTTCACTTTCTGAAGACGTGATAATGTTCTAAACTCACATAGTTTACTTGATCATTTAACATCTTTCTTTTAATAGAGTACAACTGAATTTCCTTTTAGCCAACTAAGCATATATGAGCAAAAAAAGATATCATTCTTTCTATTTTTATTGATGAAAACAAATTTTTTAGCTAATTAGTGTAGTGTATTTTTTTCTAGAAATGAAAAAAAAAACAATAATTTTGAATAAATAAAAACATTTATTATTATATATAATTCTGAAAAAAAAAAACGCATATAATCTTTAGTTTTCTTGAAAAATAGGCCTCTTATTATAAAGCTAATCTGGAATCTTTGTAATCAAGCCTAGATCTTGATCTATATACTGTGACCAATTTTTTTTTACACTATAAATATAAGATGTTAATGATATAGCTTAATATACTTCTTACCACAAACAAATTTTTTAAATTGGGCAAATTGATCCCTTCCAAGCTTTTAAGTTTATTGTTTCTCAGCTCAAGTGTGTGCAACCTAGACAACTTCCCTGCTTCTAATCCAGTAACTTCTTGTATATTATTGTCTGTGAAATAAAAAAAAGACTTAAAAATTATATTTCAAAAATATATTTATATTGTCCTAATTACTTTCTATGCGATAAAAATTTTTTTTTAAACTTGTTAAAAAAAAAAACACAATTTAATTAATGAACATTTATTTTTTCAAATAAAGTTTTAAATTTATTCTTGAATGTTTCTGACTAAAAGACACTGATAAGTCGTCGTCCAGATTGATTGTTCTCACTAATTGAAATCTTTTTGTCCAATTTTTTAGATTTAGACAAGACTTCCAAATGTGGTGTTGACAACATGTACTCAAAGGCCTATCTAAACTGTATCTGCAGACTAGCAACAATACCATTTATGTGACCCTGTATTGACTGCTGTTGTGTTAAGAATAATGATTTTGACATTCCTTTAAGCATCATATTATATTCATCAATAGGGCTTGCAGTTAGGTGAAAATATTCTCATATCATAGGCCTATATTTTCAAATATGATCCACAGTCACAACCCAAATGCCAAAAGTGAGAGTTCTTATCAGACACTAGATATTTTTTTATTGTCAATTCTCTGGGTAAATTCAAGCATAATTCCTCTTAAGAGATCTATTCAGCCTTGATTTTATCTGCATGTACTCTTGATTCCCTGACAGCTAATTCCCAATAGTAATGTCAAAGGCAAATCTTATTATGCTTCACTTAAGTTTTGAAGAACTTTTGTTTGCCTTATTGACAATGACAATTGTAACACTTGCTTACTGCTGGTGTTTCATATGTTTTTTCATATGGGAAAACTATTCTGCGACATGGAAATCTATGCTGCTCTTTTCTTCAGTACAACCACTTTATTCTTGCATTTAGATTGTTGATGAATCTGGTAAGTTTGTTGGATGCTTTTGTATGACCAAAGGGTAAAACACACACACACACAAAAACTACTGCACAAGCAAAAGTTCATCAAATGTAACACCATGGAAGGTATTATTTTTTTAAATCTTAAAAGTCATAACCCCAAAGAGCATTCTATATGAGCATGGCAGAGAAGCTATAATAATCATAATAAAACCTTATGGATAAAAGTATTTTAAAGGTTTATTTAAATGTGCATAATGAATTATGTGCCTTATTTTAAAATCTACCTTTAGCAATTTAAAGACACTTTTAATGCAGACTCATTTATATAAACTTACGATTAAGGTTTATATGCTCTAACATAGGATGGTTAATTCCTTCTGTTGTGGTGATTTTGTTGTGACTGAAATTGGCAACCTGAATAAGAATAGTCATAGTATGTCTTTAATGTTTTTAAAAATCATATTGTTTTGACATTGGTGACATAAAAAAGGAAATCATTGTAGTTCAAATAAGAAGACATAAGACAAGGGAAACAGTATTTGTTTTTGGAAGCAAAAGAAAACACAAATATCTCTAAGCTGCTAAATAGTCAAAGAAAGAGTAGCAAAGTAAATTTTCCCTCCCAAATCAAAATATCAATGGGGAAGATCAGAAATTAGTTAGCAGACATTCACAGAGAGTGCTGTATGGCCATTAAAACAACACTTTTCGCAGCTGATGTTTGGTGGACTGAGGAACATATTAAAATGCCAATCTCCATTGATTGACACCCAATGATGTTTATTACGAATATCTGGTCTTTAACACTTCTCCACCAAGTTTCAAAAAAGCAACATTTTTTATTACAAATGCAATACAGAAAAAAAAAAGAAAAACTGCATTACATATACATTTTATTTTCTAAACTAAAAGTTTAAAATTGTAGATAAATCTGGTTGTTTTTTTTTTAGTTACTAAGTATTCAGAATCACCTGTAAATATGGCATTTCATCCAATTTAGCAGAAGTTAGTAAGTTTTCTTCAGCTTTCAATGTCAACAGCTGTGTTAAGTAGTTTAAAGCTGATATATCTTTTAACATGTTTTTACTAATATCAACATACCGGAGATGAATGAATGACTTAAGAATATCAATGTTTGTAAGTTCCCTGTAAATAAAAAAATACAAAAGTGATAGTTGTTGTTTTTTTCACATTTGTTTTAAAATATTTTTGATGGTCTTAAAGTTGTATAGAGGTTGAAAGCTGAGTTAAAGTTATAAGTTAAGGAATGTGAAAAATAGTTACATTTTTTTTTCAGTCATGATTGTATGGAATGTTAAAGTAAATATAACACACAGAAGCTATCCTAATTTTGGTTAATTTCATTTTTAAACATATTAATTATAAAATATGTAAATAGATCTAGTTTTCTAAATTTTGAAAACATAAATGAAATAAATACCATCAACATTTTAATATTTGACAGAATATTTAGCTTTATTCCTAATTCAATTTTAAAAAATGATGTATAATTTAATTTTTCAATAATATATATAGTAGAGTCACTATTGCAGAGCAGGCATGTTTGCGGAACAACTCGTCGAAATTATTTAAAATCTACTTTATTTTGACATTTTCTGCTAAACTACTGTAACTGTACTGCGCATGGGCCATTTCTCTACATTTCCAACATAAGGGTTTTCCTTTCACAGCAGAAAATTAATTTTGACTGCAGGTTAAAGTTGACAGGTGTGGAATCGTCCATTATTTTTCATGTACCAGGAGAACTTAAGGCTTTTTAAAAATGATAATGACTTTTCACCTGCATGATACACATATTTTTCGGTTTATAAATGGAAAAACTTCATTTCATAGCTATCTACCAGGAATTCAAAAAAATTGGGAGGTGTTCACCTAGTTTTTACCTTTTTAAAGATAGTCACAATTATGGAACACTATAGATGTTATTTATTTGACCTGCGCATTTAGCTTAATATTTACATAGTAATTTAGATTATCGGAATTTAAATATGAGTTTGTATTAGTATACATCAATTTAAAAACTCTTAGAGAATAATATTACATATAATATATAATTTATGATTACCAGACGTCCAGCAAAAAGAGGACAAATCATAATATCAAATAATATCATATAGGCCTATATAATATTAATATAACAAAAAAAAATTAAAGCGGAAAATAAAACCTTGTAAGGAAAATCAGGCTACTGTGACGTCAATTAAATTAAAGAGGTAAAGAATCAAAAAGTGACAATGTGTTGTCTTAAGCTTTAATAGAATAAAATTAATGTAAAGGATAAGGAGTTCAAGTATTATATAAGACTAAAAAATATATGCTTTATATAGGCTTTGTTCCGACATTTTTACCATGTTCCGCAATTATGACTTCTTAAAAAATCCTGTTACATAATTGTGACTGACCGTATCTCAGTCGATTCGAATGTAAAATTTAAATATCTGTTGAAAAACTAAACAATGCGTCTATTTTTATCAGAAAATGGATGGGCAATGCCTAGATACTTTTAGTTTTTCCATAGGTCTAACCATTACGAGCAAAAAATTGAAAACTAAAAGTAGCTGCAAACTGTTCCGCAATAGTGACTCTACTCTATAGGATTAGCTTTATTTTTTTATGATAAACTTTTTATGTTTGACAACAAATGACAACACACAAAAAATATTTAAAAAAACAACTTAAATAACTTCAAAGTTTAAAAGGTGGAGAAAGGTTGAGATGGAGGGGAGAGAAAGGAAATGAAAAGCTATCATGGAACAATGGATGACATTATTAAAGGGAGATCAAACAAAACATTAGAGTTTATTAAAAGAAGCTTTTACAAAACAAATAAGAACATAATGCTAATTAACTTTGGTTAGACAAATATTACAGTATACATCCTCTGTTTGGGACCCCTCAACTCAAAAAAAACATAAAGAAACTAGAACAGACACAAAATAGAGCCAAGAGATTTATAATAAAAAAAAATTAACATTCATAAGAAAGCTAAAAAGATTTTAGAAATAAAAAAAAGACACTCGGGATAAGGATTTTGTCATTTCGCAATCACAAAGGAGATACAAGACTCCGATTGCAAGACATATATACAAAAACTCCTTTGTTCCCCAGGCAGTCAACTCATTAAAAACATTTCAACTAAACACTATGCATGTAACTTTTGAGTGAATCTGGTGTGGATGTATTTTTTTTTGTATAGTTATAATGTTTATAGTGTAATGCACAAATTGTAATACAATATTTCCTTACATATAATAAAGATTATTATTATTATTATATTCACATTTGACTAGAGTAACACAATTAGTAAAAGCGATAAATTTAGAGACACTTTAGAACAGAAGACTAAAATAAGAATAGAAACAAAACATTGAAACATAACTTATAAATACATACACACACCTAATGAAATACTCAGAAAGATAAAGGCACATTTCTTATACCATATACTTGGACAAATTTGTCCAAGTGCTTTTTTTGCCCTAGTATATGCCATTAGCATGGAACTGTTGCCTGAATCAGCTAGGAAAACCAGTGATTTAGGAGAGTTTAAGTTTTTAATTAACATGAACATTAACACATGAATATGCGCAGGCTATAAGTATCATCTCTTCTGAAAGAACATGTTTAGTTTATAAGATTAGAAGGATGGATACAGAAGGAGAGAGAAAGTGAAAAGAGAGGGGGAGAGATAGAGGGCGAATGATTGAAAGAAGGACAGGAAAAGATATGTATATATGTAATTTAAATCTTACCGTTCATGAATGTCGAGTTGAGCATAAGCATGTGACAGGCCATCCCCAGTTTTACAAAGCAAAGACAAGCTGTCTGCTATAAGCTCTTGTGATAGAGGATTAGGTTGAATTTTCTTGAATAAAATATAAATATACAAAGTAATTAATCTCTTGTGATAGAGGATTAGGTTGAATTTTCTTGAATAAGAGATAAATATAAAAAGTAGGCCTAGTTATAGCATATAGTTTATTATAATACATCTAGTTATTCATTATTCTGGATAATTGTAAAGGGAAATATATAAATATTAGATTTTAAAAATTGATAATATGCCTTATTTCAGCTATCCTCATCTCAAGCTGCAGCTATGATCATGATTGTTACATCATAAGAGTTTTAACTCCTCGAAATCTCTAATATATGTATTTTGTTGATATATACTGATATACTGTTTGTAATAGTCTAAAAAATAGATCTATATTTAGATTTGAAAAGTGATAGGAATATCTCTAAATTTAAACAGGGCATGTTCTAATTTAGCTGCAATTGTATTTTTGGATAGTCACCATATGATTATTATGATGATCCCTCGTGGAACTGAAGGATTCTAGGCCCTATTATGTTTTGGGCATAGGCATAATAATATTTTTTGAAACTTAGACAATCTCATGAAAAATAATAATAATTAATTCAACAATAAAGACGAAGATAAAATTGAAGAAAATAACTATTATATAGAGTAGAGAAGATAGATTCTCTAAAGTATTATACAATAGATCTAATATAAGGCCTATCTATAGTTCAGACTAAACTTAATTCTAGAATATTTCAAATATAGGCCTACCTCTATAATAGATGCAGATAGTTTGGTAAATTTGGTCTTATTTTAAAATTGTTTGTGCTTAAATCCATATTAAGATTAGGTCTAGCAGTAATAATATATGGGCCTAATTAAGATGTGACTTTAGACTACTTAGTACGTCAATAATAACTAGACGTCTAGAATCTAGATCTAGATCTACTGTAGTGTAACTGTCTAGCAGATGCAGATGACAGAGTCTAACTCTAACTAACGTTTACTAGATCTACTCATCTAGTCTAGATCTAAATCTAACTAGTAACTTACTTCTTCTTCTACATGATCTTCTTCGTCGCCTTGAATATCTTCTGCACCTTCATCTTTATCTCTATCTATTTCAATGCCATCTTCTTCTTCGTTTCCAATAATTTGTTCGGTTTCGTCGTCAGACATTTTATCTTCAATTAGATTCTAGATCAAGATCTAAGCTAGATCTAGAGTCTAGAATCTCAAGTAAACAAGAAAACGAATTGAATTTTACAGAGCGTCGCCGTTTCTCTGACAACAGTTATTTCCGGTTTTATCTAGATCTATATTTTACTAGATTTTAGATCTACACCATATTTTAATTTTCCATAAATGCATTTAATTTTTAAGTCTAATTAAATTTATTATGTTATATTAATTTTTCTATATATAAAATAGATCTAGGTCTACCATAAAGAAATTACTCAAATTTGTTTTTCAATTCTAAAAATTATTTTATTTAATATTTAGACCGAAGATTAGATTAAATCAATTTTGGACTGAGGATTTGAGGCTAACTCAATAAATTATTTTGTGGAAAAAGAAAAAAAAATAATAATCGGTAAATCACACAGGATGACTTAACACCGAAAATGACACAGCGTAGTAGATTATATATATTATTTTCTCTAATCAATTCTAATCTAGACGTCTAAGTTTTGTGTCTCGACCGAGATGCACCGCCTTTTCATTGTGAATTCTTTTACTTCAGTCTTTCAGTGAAGGCTCAGTAAACTCAGTTAGTAGTTGTGTAGGTGTATTCTAATTCTGTTATTTTCTTATTCTTATAAATTCATTGTCATTGTTATTCGAATAGGTAAGCGAGTTTTATCAGTTTTGTTTCTAGATCTAGATCTAGATATCTAGATCTAGATTCTATTTGTATTAACTATTATATTATATTAAATATATCAAATAATTATAATGATAATATAGATCTAAATAATATTTAATCTATTTAATATTAAGTTAATTAAAATTAAGTAATTAGATCTAGATCTAGATTAAGTAAAGGTTTTATCTTCGAATTAAGTCCATTATAATGATTATTATTTACTATATTAATAATATTTTTATAATAATTAGATCTAGAATCTAAATAATAGATTCTTGCTAGTATTCTTTATAATTTATAATAATAATATATAGAAAAATAATAGATCTAATACTAGTAACTATATATAATACTATATATATTATTTAGACTCTAGCACTAGCTAGCCTAGACGCCCTCGCCCTAGAACTAGAATGGAATGCCTAGATTATCATCTAGCAATCTAGGACAGGAGGATATAGATATAGAGTAGTATAGAGATCGACATAGCATAGACTAGAGTAGATAGAATATTAATACTGAATTCTAGATCTAGCTTATTCTAGATCTATACTAAGTTTTTTATATAGATCTAGAGTCTAAGTCTAGCTACATAGTAATCATAGTTACAGTCTGAGTATATCTAGATTCTAGATAATTTATATAATATAAGAGGTCTATATAATATTTATCATGATCATCTGAAAAAAGATTTAGTTGATATAATGATCATCTAGTTCTAAACTAAAAAAAAAAGTAAAAGTTCCCCCATCAGACCATACAGGACAGTCTATCTAGTGGCAATAGCCACTATAAGGAAGATGATGTTAAAAGTTAAAGGTCCATTTCTTTTGCCAACGCCACAGTTAACATGCAGAATGTCATTTGGCCAGCATAATGACCAATCGCCTTTACTTTCCCAAACTAAAGTCAGGTACCCACCAGAGTTGGGTGGACTCAGGGGCACCCTAAAAATCCTGAAGTTCAAAATCCCAGTCGGCACCTAGATTTGAACCCAGGACCTCCAGGTTCGGAAGCCAAGGGCTTAACCATTCAGCCACTGCACTCCTTATTCTAAACTAGATCTAGATAATAATAAATAATAGATTCTTGGTCTAGATATAGATTCTAGGTCGAGATCTAAAATTCTAAATTTAGTCAGTTTGATGTCAGTTGACGTCATAGATCTGTCACTAGCCTTATTATATGTTAGGGTTACCAGACACAAGCAAACCCAGAGGAGGAATAAAAGGAGGATGAAGCCTTACAAAGTAAGGATGTAATCATCTTCTTTTTTTGAATTAATGTCTTTAGTTTATAAGATAAAACACAAAGAACAGACAAAGTAAACTTGCTAGATTTGTATTTAATTAATGAAACATTTTTTATTTCATGTTTAGGTCTATATCATTTGTCATTGATTGATTGATCTATATATATTTTAATTATTTATTTGGAAAGCACCAATCGCTAGCACTAAATAAATGTTATTATAGTATAGTAATTATTATTTTTGCTTGAAATATCTAAAGTTAAAAGTAATGTGTGTCTTTATAAAGAACCCTTTTTTACCAATTTTTTGTCGCATATAATTATTGATATCAATATCATTGTCATAATGTATTTTTCATCATTGATTTTCTAGCTCACTTATCACACTCACACTTATTTCTATGATTATTTGGGTTTTATAGGTCAGCTTTGTGGGAATTTTATTTACATTTAATACATTAAAAAATCTAATATTCAATAATCTACACTTGCTTTAATGATATTCACATCCAGAAGTCTAGTTTAGTTGTATTTATAATTTTATATATATTATATATATATATATATATATATTTAGCTTTTGGAGGCATGGTGGCCTAGTGGTTAAGTGCTTGTCTTCTGAACCTGATGTCCTGGGTTCGAATTTTGGTGAAGATTGAGATTTTTAATTTTAGGATTTTTATGGTGCCCTTGAGTCCACCCAACTCTATGGATAGCTGACTTAAGTTGGAGAAAGTAAAGACATTTGGTCGTTGTGCTGGCCACGTGACACCCTGCTAGTTAACCATTAGCCAAAGAAACAGATGACCTTAACATCGTTTGCCCTATAGATTGCAAGGTCTGAAAGGAGATATTTAGCTTTGTTTTAAAAAAAAAAACTATTTTGTATATAGTTTTCAATGTAATGTGGTAGATTATTTCTTATTTTGGTTGGATTACATCATTATTATTTTTTTCATCTCATTATCTTTTAAAATCATTGACTGTCTTATCCATATCTTAAATTACCTAATTGAGAAATGGGTTGTAATTTAAACATATTTTTTGAAGCATATATATTATATGTTGCCTGCAGTCATTTTAATTAGTTTTGTTTGTGTGTTGTTGTTTTTTTATTGCAATTTTTAGTTTTTCTTAAATGTCTATTAGGGAATGAGGGACACATAAAGTTTAGTTAATAAATATGAGAGTGGTAAAAGGTGGGGAAAGCAGGTGTTTGGCTCATAGTCTACATGCATATTGTGGCATTAGCCTAAAAATCAACTAACTTTATACTTCTCAGCTAATGTGCTGTTATATATGGTTAATTATTTATTACACAAATATATATGTAAATATATTAATTAAAGTCCTTTAGTTGAGAAGAATAAAGTATATATATATCTATATATATCTATATATATCTCTCTCTCTCTATATATATATATATATATATATGCATATGATTAAAATGAACTAAATGAAATATTAAAACCATGATGAAATGATTATTATACATGAAAATGAAGCTGTTGCTAAGAATGTGTTTATTTGGATTGGATTGTCTGTAGAATGAAACTTTATCTGCTTTAGGACTACTGAACATCAGTTAGGATTATGATAGTTTTTAGGGCTACTCAACATTAGTTAAGAACAAGATAGGTTTTAGGATCTCTACATCAGTTACAATCATGATAGGTTTAAGGACTACTCTTCATCAGTTAATATCATAATACTAATGAAATGTATTTTTCTTATACATAGGGAAACTGCTGTCGTGTGTATTTGCTAACTGGAGACTTTTTAATAGCTAATATTTCCAGGTAAGTCTGTAATGTTTTATATATGTCTTTCTTGTCTTCTTCATATATATATATATATATATATGTCTCTTCATGAAAAAATATTCATTCATTCTTTCACCTATACACTCATCTATCAAGAGATCTCTTGAACTTCCATGAAATTTTGTACACAGGTTCCTTTTACTTCTTAGGTGCTTACTAAATAGAAAATAGCTGTGTGAATGTTTGCGTACAAAGTTTATAATATAAAATGACATCAACAATTCATTGATGCTTAACTCGCCATTGTGGAAAATTTAACAACACTAAATTGATATTTTCTTTTTTTTTAATCTGAAAAACATCAACTATATTTAAGTATCTATTTAAAGTATGTGTGTGTGTTGGAGAGGATTTTTTTTACATGTATTACAGTTGGTGGTAATGGGGTCATAATTCCAAATAGAGCCTTTTAAATATTTGGATCTTGAATTGAGAAGTCGAAGAAAAGTCTGAGATTATATTTAAGACTAACTGTCTTGTTGGAAGAGGGAAAGTTATACTAGATTTTACAGGACAAAGAAAATTATGTTTGGGTGCTCATTATAAAGCAGGCCGTTCCAATTCAAGTCAAACATCTATTTGGGGTGCATCAAAAAGGGGTTGAGTGTCATAGCAAGAACAAGAAGACTATATGGGTAAGAATAATGATACGCAGGGAGCGAAAAAAAAAGGGGGGGGATCCAAAGAGAGAAAGATGTGGAGAGAAATAGCCAACTGTTCCAATTCAAGCTAAAAACCTATAGAGAGCATTACGATGCATAAGTTGAGTTCTGAGAGACAAGATGGAAGAGAGAAGGAGAGGGAGAGAAGGTGATATTTAAAAGTGAGTTGTTTAATTAAATGTAACAGATACTAGAATCTACAAGCTTAAAAGTACATTAGAGGTGATCATTAAAATGTTGATTTATGGGAAGTGCAAAGAAATAAATAAATAAAGAGAGCAGGTTTCACCCCAAAAAAAAAAACAACAATATATAGTCTGGAAACAAATCAATGGGCTACTCTTAGAGTAATATATTTTATTATTTGTAATCATCTTGATTTCAACAATTATCTGCCATAATATAATAGGTTTGCTTAGACATAGGTTTGATCTATCCCCACCCCTTCTTTTCTGTCTCTGTATCTATCTCCTCTTTCACCTAGACTTTCTCTCACTCCATATAGTTTATTTTTTTTACATTAGGAATGCTTGTTTTAACTTTTTGCTGTCGTGCGTTACATTGTGAGGGTCTTTTAAGCTGTGTTTATATTATTACATGACAAACATGCAACAGTTACATTCAACAAAACAAAAAGGCAAAGAATTTGTTAATTTACTTGATAGTTTCATTCCTCGTGAGCATTCATTCATTCTATCTTAATTGGAGGTTTGTACAGTGGAACGTATTATAGTGAGAGCTTGGTGGGATACTAAGAATAGTGTTAATGTGAACTTTTAACAAGTGCATACAAGTTTAATATTAATTCTTGCACCGGTATTTTTTTAGGGGAAAAGGTGGATGTTATTAGTTAAAGTGCACTTTGGTGTCAGTTTAAGTGTGGTGGGTTTGATTCCTGGTTTTGTGATTTAATTTTTAAACTGTTTTGTTTTCTGCGTATGCTAATCTAACTTTTATCCCAATCGCGACTTAACACTTCACTGTTGACAAAAACCTCAAAAGGCCCCTAACCCCGGTGACATTCAAACTTCAATTCCTCCAGTTGTACCAACGTGACCATTATAAGGTATTTATAAAGTATGTCTTGACGAACCTTTTCTTAACCATGTCCTTCAAAATAGTTGCGCATAACTGTGTATAAGTATACAGTACAGTGAAATCATGTCTAGGAAACTCTGTCTTTACGCAACAGAATTATCATAAATTTAGGACCTATCATTATTCTTGATAAAGGAAATGCGTCAAATCGAGGAGTCTCGGGTTTCAATCTTGATGAAGACTGAGTTTGAATTTGAGGATTTTAGCACGCCCTTTAGTCCACCCAACACCAGTTTTGGATAGTAAAGCCGTTGGTCGCTGTGGTGGCCACATGACACTCGATGGCTGCCTGGTCGTGCAGTATGCGTTCTGGACTGTCGTTAGGGCTTCGATAGTCCTGGGTTCATACCCTGCCCGCTGCCATCCCCCGTCGTCCTGCGGGAGGTTTGGACTAGGAAGTAAATTATTTTCAACTCTGAAGGAACATTTTACATTTTAAACCGACGGCCATGGAAACAGATAACCTTTACATCATCTGCCCTAGAGATAGCAAGGTCTGAAAGAGTAACTTTAATTTTATATTTTCGGAAATGGAAACGGGTCACGATTTCGTCGATCTTTTCCAAGTATTCAGTATTCTGTGTTTGTTAAAACGTTCGCCTTGATGCGTGTCCAAGACTATAGAATATGATGTTTGGAAAAAAAAAAGAGAAAAAACGCCATCAAATCAATGTTTCCATTTTATACTGTTGATTCTCAGGAAGTGCTAGACTTTACCTTTATGTTGTTCTTACAACTCCACGCTCTAATGTCAATAATATTGATAAATAGTCCTCACGTTTGGTCAGATAGTCTAGTATTTGGATTGAAAAAAAAGTATGGTCAATCTCATTCTAGGGGACTGAGGCGAAGAAAAATAAGGAACAAAAGCGTATAAAAGATTTATTGAAAGCCCTATTGATTGGCTGACATACTTTCCTTCCTTTGTGGCGTTCTTGGTCGTCATGGTAACGTACAGCTTTGGTCGTGACGGAATATCTGATGAAATTGATTTATGCTTTCGTGACTGTGCTGTGACACTAAAACTAGCAAGTAGATCCAGTTTTTAAACCAGTTTTTTTTTTTTTGGTGCTGCTTGACAACCGCAAATAGACCTACGTTTTTTTTCCCCTCTCAATGTCTTTATTGTAATACTATTAGAAATAGTAGGTAGACAAAACGCATGAACTCTAATCGATATGTTCTCATTGATAAGTTCACTAGAAGCAGGACTTCACTTTACATGGTCACGTGTAGGATTGGTGTGATTTAAAACTATGCCCATATTATATTGTAGCTTGCTGTAGCTAATTCTGTTATAAGTCATTATGTACTGGTATTCTTGTTTTTGGAGGCGTCCCACTTATGTTGAAAAGAGGTGAACACCAAAATAGAATAAAAACTAGTTGCTAAACTCGTTAAAAAATGGTGACTAACCATGATTTATTATTTTGATGTGCTGTATGTTGCTGCAAAATATATATATATATATATATATATATATATATATAATTTGGTAACAGACATAGGTATCGAATCCTTTACGAATATTTGGATTTTTCTAATATTTTCAATGCATTTATATAGTTTAACATATTTAACTTCTAATTAATATATTTATCACCAAGAAAAAAAGATCACTTTATCTTATTGTGTATTCTTTATTTTCAAGTATATGTATCATCAGTTCTCATGATTGGTCTGTAGATGACAAATATTCAATCGATTAAGCTCACGGACTCCCCTGTTAAATACATGTGTGTTTGAGCACCGTCCGTCCCTAGTCTACTTAAATACATGTTTGTTAGAGCAATGGCCGTAGTCTACTTAAATACATGTTTGTTAGAGCAATTGTCCGTCCCTAGTCTACTTAAATACATGTGTGTTAGAGCAATGTCCGTCCCTAGTCTACTTAAATACATGTGTGTTTGAGCACCGTCCGTCCCTAGTCTACTTAAATACATGTGTGTTAGAGCAATGTCCGTCCCTAGTCTACTTAAATACATGTGTGTTAGAGCAATTGTCCGTCCCTAGTCTACTTCAATACAAATAGTGTGCACTGCTAAGAAAACAATAAAAGCTCAATATGATTTACGTTCTATGGAACTCAATGAACCACGTTGACTAGAGTTCGATTGAGTCTAGTACCTGCGTACCTCATACAACTTCCTTCACACCTCATAATGTTAGGTGTCGTCTATCCAGAGGAGTTGGCTTCTTTGAAGTGTGTGGTAGTCGGCAATCAAACATGATGACCGATACCAATTTGAGTCCAGTCGACGGCCTATAATCTGCATTTATATTTTAAAAAATCATTACGTGGTTTCGATCTTGAGCCCTTTTGACAGGATTGTCCTCAAGGTATCGGTCACCGCTTGTTCATCTAACTTAAGTGAGTTTAATGGTAAGGCGAAATTTACGTTTAATTAATATCACAGGAATTCATTTCCTAAGCTCGATGCTTATTTTGTTCTGACTTTGAAATAATAGCAGAACGAAATACAAATATTGAGAGGGAAAGAGCTTGAAGTCATGTTAGTTTTGTATCTTATTTTATATAATACAGACGTTACTTCAAAAAAGAAGATGATTACGTCCTAGGCGTCATGCATTTAGTTATGCATATTAACCAATGGCCTAAATTCTGCCAAGTCACTGGTTTTCCTATCTAGCTCAGGCAACCCATTCCATGCTCTAATAGCGCTAGGGAGGAAGGAGTATTTGTACAAATTTGCCCTGGCATATGGGACGAGGAATGTGCCTTTATCTTTGTGTCTTTCTGAGTATTTTATTGACCGAAATAGACGGGTCATTGTATCAGAAAGTACCGATGACCTTTTCTGAAATATCAAGTTATTTGATATTGGTAGAAATTCAGATATTAATTTAATGCTATATTGATGATATTGATGAATAGGTTTGAAGTTTCCTCAAAAACAACTTGGTATTCTTTGTATAAAGTGATTCATTTGAGCTAATAATTCGAGAATGTGAGTTGTATCTCTACATAAATGACCGCATCGCTTGTGTCGTTAGCTCTTAGGTCTGGCCGTCTGACGTCAGTGTTTGAAAGCTGCAACATTGTCCCTGGTAATTCTCATGAAATCCTGCTGAAGGTCTGTGCAACAAAAATGTAATGACCTTTATTTTAGATGGAACACCGGGAACTTTCCAACCATAGGCCCTTGAAGTGACTTTTAAAAGAACACTATGTCCCTTGTCTCTGGTGTCTCTACCCATAGTTTCACAATGAAGTCGTAACAAATGTCACAATGATTTGTGTTGATTGTTTGACTTTATTCAAAATGGATAAAGTTTGTCTAACTAATTAGTATATATATATTTACATAAAACAAAGGAAACAAAGTTGCTTTACATCTCTGTTTGTAGGTTGTAGGCCCCTATTTATATATACTTTTTGTTTTGTTTTTTGTTATTTGTTTGTCTGGTTTATAATTGGTTTAGCTACTTTACACATAACTTTCTTGATCATCATTATAATGATCTAATAAGTCGTATTAGTAATTCGTCGATATTCTTTGTGTGAACAGGCGCACTACTTAACTGGGAATTCAATGGAAAGAAGCAAATATTTTCTGTCAGACACATATCAGAAATACTTTTTTTTTAATTCAATAGATATTGTTATAATACATATATGGCTTGATCCCATGCTTTTTCTCTATTCCAGACAAGATTAGTCTATAAGCTTTCGTTGTATAAATAGGTTATATCACACAATATTAATATTATTTTTTGTTCAATGTAATGAAAAAACAAAAAGAGGGACATGGGTGGATTCGTGCGTAACATAAGCCTCACCGCCACCAGATTTAACGTACCTAATACCCACATAACTCTACCGCAGTGTTCTGGACAAGTGATTTCTGGACTGTCGCCATGGCAATCGCAGCTCCTGTTTGTTCTATAAATAACTTATGTTCCTGACGGTGACATTTGCTTTGAAAACCGCGACTATGATATAAAAATAACATTAACTTTATGATTCCTAATGGGTTGATAACACAGAAATCTGGGAGGGCGAAAACCCAAAACGTTACATTGCCTAGTTGAACTGGGAAGTAGTACCTTTACTGTTATCATATAGGTGGCCTCCCCTACTTTATGCAAAGCTCCCTAAAGATATAGATACAGGTACATATATATTTTTTTCCCCTTAGTCTTAACATATTTGTATGTGCCTAACTCTCCTTGTTCTGTTGATTGTCTTGTAAACGTGCTATATTGGGGCATTGTGGTGCACATGCTAATAGATCTATGTGCATTTATAGACGGCGTCCTTTGCAGTTGTATTGTGTCGGCTATTTAATACGTGTTTCATTGAACTAGAAGATCGTTGAATTGTTGTTGTTTTTTTTAACTGGGGAATTACTTTAATCTTCTTTGGCTTGGCTGCCCCTATGCTGCAAGACGATAGGCTAGACATAATTGGTGAGTGCTTTAACCCGTTGTTTGTCTTTTCGTACCAGCAGTATCTACTGATTCTGTGATGTGTTTCTCTGACTCTCAAGACTTTGATGTGAGAGTTTTACTTACTTTGTGAGTTAAACTCGTGTTGGTCAGTATAATAATAGAGAATGCACAGGAATATTTATAAATGAGGTTATGCTTACAATGGACTGTAATGTACTTTTATTGTTTTTCATTGCTTATCTAGCTACGTTCCACCACAAGAGGGGAAAATGCTCTAATATATATATATATATATATATATATATATATATATATATATATATATATATCACACGTTCGAAAACTGGTTGTGATATGGACTATTGATAGCTCGTCTGTGTGCTATGTGTTCAACTCATGTTGATAGATATGGACATATGTTTTTTCCGTATTCGTCTCTTAGAAGCAGAACGTTTTGATCAACTTTTGGAAACCTATTTGTATACTCGAGTAGTCAACATTTTTAATCATTGTGAAATCTTTGGACGTTGAAAAAGTCAAGACTCCAGTGGTTTGTTTTCTTCTTTTATAAACTTAGCATTATACACATACAGAATCTACATTTACACAAAAATAAACTTAAGAAATGGTCATGAATCTACCGTGTTGAATTTTATGCCTAAAGTGTGCGGGCAGATGAAAATGTGATTCTGAGCTAAAAATAACGATTATGGTAATCTGTGTCAAACAATGAGAATTGTCTGCGTGTGAACTGCATAAAATTCAGGATGTTGTATTTTACCATTGGTGATAAGAATGCATTACGTAGTTTAGGTTAAAAGTGAAGTGCGTACCTATACTGAACTATAGAGAAGTGACTTGAAATGCAGTTGCGAAACTTAGTGTTGTAGATTGCAAGATTTGTAGATAATTGTAGGCTACGTATTATTGTTCATTGTCTTTTTCTAATTAATAAGAGCTCGTCTTTAATGCTGTTGTTTAAACATTTATCTGCTCAACAGATATCGAAAGATAGCTACTATTAAAACGACAATTTGTGGAGGACTATGTTGCTAGCAATGTTGTGTGCAGTCAAATAGACGGGTCATTGTATCAGAAAGTACCGATGACCTTTTCTGACTTCATTCCCCCCCCCCCCCCTCACAGGACATGACAGCGCATCTAGATCTAGTAGTCGTTTCATTTTTTAATCGTTTGCCGCATGTGTATTACCGATAGTATTATTATTATTATTTATATAACTTACAAGTGCACTTTTCAAATCATTTTTCGAGTCTGTTATAGGGACTGACAGACGACAGTGTCCGGGAAGTGGAAAAAATTCTGTTCACCGATGTTCTGGGTGCCTCGCGCTGTCAGGGACGGAAGAACTCTATGTTTCTGTCTTGCTAATTAGATCTTAAGCGTTCTCGTGCGATCCCTGTGTGTCAGTGACTCTCAGATGTATATCTTGATCCATGGCGCAGGCCGTCTTCCTCGTTTGTGAGTGCTTGTCTTCTATGTACAATGAATGAACCAATAAACCAATAAGCATTTATGATTGATGCCCCTGTTACATATCTTATATAATACAGACGTTACTTCAAAAAAGAAGATAGAGTCTAATTACGTCCTACGCGTCATGCAAATATACAAGTAAATTAGCGCCCTGGTTATGTTAATGTTTTGAAGACTGCATTGATATCAACGTAAAGAAGACTAATTTAGACATCCTCTAAGCAATGATAAGACCGATGTACTTCCCTAAATATTATGTTTAAATGAAATGCATACATCCTAAGATTAAGCTATAACATAGTAGGTAAGAGTGTTAACAATATTACGGCTTTTTGTTAATGACGAGTTTTTCCTACAGCCTGTGTATTGAACTAGTCAGCCTTTGGTTGACCCTCAATTCAATATGTTCCCAAGCACCAACAAACTGTCTTTAATGAGCGACTTGTTAGTTAGGTGCTCGTGGAGCCATTATTGCACGTATAGTTTTGTGTTGTGTTTTTGTCGACCTACTTTCCAGGTATTTGTCCCTCGTTTCATTATACACTTAACGTCATCAACATGACCAATTCCCCCCCCCCTCCCCCATCCCTTCGCCCTATGCATTGTTTAATGTCATAGAGTTTAGATCATCGCTAATGCCAGTTGTCTTTCCTAATGGCTTACTAAGGGAAGTTATTTTCTGAACATAGATTTTCTTTTTTGTCAACGAAGCTATGTGTGTGGGGGGGAGGGGGGAATAACTATGGCATGGTATGCATACACACATACGCGCGCGCGCTGTATTGATGAGACTATAATGGGACAGTGGACTGTGTAAATCAGTTGGATCATTCATTTCATGATGTAATGCTCTTTTATTGCCCTGACAGGTTAATACTGCTGTTTATCGAAAAACGAATCAAAAGAACTCTGTGAAAAAGATGAATCTGCACTGGGAAAAAGGAGGGGGATTCTACCTTTACTACTAGGTTATAACCGCGTTTAGTCGATTTCTTAAAGGGAAAACAAAACACATATATTTTTTTATTTAATTGAAATAGCTCGTTCAAGTTGTATTGGGAAGTAAGGTTTCATCGATCAAAGCTGAGTTGTCGGCCAGTTTAGGTAGGCCTACGTGGATAAGGGGACACACACGCCTCGTATCATCACTTTTAGTGAAGAAATGAGCGAATTGGAATTAACACTTCTTGATGCTAAATCTGGTTTTAGGAGAGTCACTTCTTGATGCTAAGTCTGGTTTTAGGAGAGTCACTTCTTGATGCTAAATCTGGTTTTAGGAGAGTCACTTCTTGATGCTAAGTCTGGTTTTAAGAGAGTCACTTGATGCTAAATCTGGTTTTAGGAGAGTCACTTGATGCTAAATCTGGTTTTAGGAGAGTCACTTGATGCTAAATCTGGTTTTAGGAGAGTCACTTGATGCTAAATCTGGTTTTAGGAGAATCACTTCTTGGTGCTAAATCTGGTTTTAGGAGAGTCACTTCTTGATGATAAATCTGGTTTTAGGAGAGTCACTTCTTGATGCTAAATCTGTTTTTAGGAGAGTCACTTCTTGATGCTAAGTCTGGTTTTAGGAGAATCACTTCTTGATGCTAAGTCTGGTTTTAGGAGAGTCACTTCTTGATGCTAAGTCTGGTTTTAGGAGAGTCACTTCTTGATGCTAAGTCTGGTTTTAGGAGAGTCACTTCTTGATGCTAAGTCTAGTTTTAGGAGTCACTTGATGCTAAATCTGGTTTTAGGAGAGTCACTTGATGCTAAATCTGGTTTTAGGAGAGTCACTTCTTGGTGCTAAATCTGGTTTTAGGAGAGTCACTTGATGCTAAATCTGGTTTTAGGAGAGTCACTTGATGCTAAATCTGGTTTTAGGAGAATCACTTCTTGGTGCTAAATCTGGTTTTAGGAGAGTCACTTCTTGATGCTAAATCTGGTTTTAGGAGAGTCACTTCTTGATGCTAAATCTGTTTTTAGGAGAGTCACTTCTTGATGCTAAGTCTGGTTTTAGGAGAGTCACTTCTTGATGCTAAATCTGGTTTTATGAGAGTCACTTCTTGATGCTAAGTCTGGTTTTAGGAGAGTCACTTCTTGATGCTAAATCTGTTTTTAGGAGAGTCACTTCTTGATGCTAAATCTGGTTTTAGGAGAGTCACTTGATGCTAAATCTGGTTTTAGGAGAATCACTTCTTGGTGCTAAATCTGGTTTTAGGAGAGTCACTTCTTGATGCTAAGTCTGGTTTTAGGAGAATCACTTCTTGATGCTAAGTCTGGTTTTAGGAGAGTCACTTCTTGATGCTAAGTCTGGTTTTAGGAGAGTCACTTCTTGATGCTAAGTCTGGTTTTAGGAGAGTCACTTCTTGATGCTAAATCTGGTTTTAGGAGAGTCACTTGATGCTAAATCTGGTTTTAGGAGAGTCACTTCTTGGTGCTAAGTCTGGTTTTAGGAGAGTCACTTCTTGATGCTAAATCTGGTTTTATGAGAGTCACTTCTTGATGCTAAGTCTGGTTTTAGGAGAGTCACTTCTTGATGCTAAGTCTGGTTTTAGGAGAGTCACTTCTTGATGCTAAATCTGGTTTTAGGAGAGTCACTTCTTGATGCTAAATCTGGTTTTAGGAGAGTCACTTGATGCTAAATCTGGTTTTAGGAGAGTCACTTCTTGGTGCTAAGTCTGGTTTTAGGAGAGTCACTTCTTGATGCTAAATCTGGTTTTATGAGAGTCACTTCTTGATGCTAAGTCTGGTTTTAGGAGAATCACTTCTTGGTGCTAAATCTGGTTTTAGGAGAGTCACTTCTTAATGATAAATCTGGTTTTAGGAGAGTCACTTCTTGATGCTAAATCTGTTTTTAGGAGAGTCACTTCTTGATGCTAAGTCTGGTTTTAGGAGAATCACTTCTTGATGCTAAGTCTGGTTTTAGGAGAGTCACTTCTTGATGCTAAGTCTGGTTTTAGGAGAGTCACTTCTTGATGCTAAGTCTGGTTTTAGGAGAGTCACTTCTTGATGCTAAATCTGGTTTTAGGAGAGTCACTTGATGCTAAATCTGGTTTTAGGAGAGTCACTTCTTGGTGCTAAGTCTGGTTTTAGGAGAGTCACTTCTTGATGCTAAATCTGGTTTTATGAGAGTCACTTCTTGATGCTAAGTCTGGTTTTAGGAGAGTCACTTGATGCTAAATCTGGTTTTAAGAGAGTCACTTCTTGATGCTAAGTCTGATTTTAGAAGAGTCACTTCTTAATGCTAAGTCTGGTTTTAGGATTGTCACTTCTTGATGCTAAATCTGGTTTTAAGAGAGTCACTTCTTGATGCTAAGTCTGATTTTAGAAGAGTCACTTCTTAATGCTAAGTCTGGTTTTAGGATTGTCACTTCTTGATGCTAATTTAAGTCTGGTTTAAGATATATTTTTCTTGATGCTAACTTTGGTTTAAGATGCCGAGTCTGTTCTTTGAACGGTGTGAATTTTAAAGTCTTAGAAATACAAACAAGGTTTGTGAAAATCCCATACACTGTAATGTATTCAAGTAATTAGTTCTGCTATATAGCTTTCTTTTTGTTTTGGTTGTAATTTCCAAGACTAGAGCTCCTAAAAAAATAATAAAAAATTGACGACTTCGGTTTGGTTCAGTAGGCCGTTATCACAAAAAGTGCCAGTATGAAGGATATTGTCATAATCTGTATACCACAGTTTTCTAAACACTGACATTGAGTTGTCTTATTAGTAAGACCGAGTGTAGATATAGAAACACATTGGCTCCCAGTTGGACTGAACAGCGTGAAGATCGTATTAAGTTTCAGCCACGTGTAACATGTGTTTGGCTTTTAGAGTCTGACCTTCGTTACTACATTTGTATGCTCCTACACTTCAAGGATGGAAGGAAAAGTTGGTTGCAAGTTCGTCGCAATTCAAATTGTTATGGGCTAATATCATCTTACTAATTATTACTTCTCATTAGCCACAGAACATTACAAAATAGAAATATGCTTAATAACTAGTTTCACTTGAATACAATGGCACTTTATTTATCACTGGGAAATCCGTCCAGTCTTCCTAAAACGTCGCTATTTCTAACTACCCGGTACTATTCAAAACAGCCTACTTCTAGATCAGTGATTCCCAAAGTGGTCTATATAGACCCCCAGGGGTCTACGAAGATTTTCAAGGGGTCTACGAAAGTGAAAAAACAAATTGGGGGTCCATGAGATGTCCAAGGGGGTCTATGATAATAGATTTCATATAAGCAGGTCGTGACTTTAATTTTTACATCCCATTAATGTAATTCTTCACACTATATATAATTTTAACTTAGTTTATCATTTAAATATTTATCCTGTTATTCAAACGAAAAATTGTTTTATTTAATTTCAATACTTATTAAAATAACTTAATTTTGTCTTCATGTAAATAATGTTTAACAAAAAGAAATGTAGACTGTCTAACAGTTGATTATATAAAATTGTTCATTCTTTCCTTGTCAACCAAGCGGTTACCGATTGCCTTTTTTATGACGATATGAAACTAATTACGCTTGAGGATCATCTGCGACAATATCACCCAGATAAAAAGATATAGATTTGAAAAACTTTTGAACATTCAAAGATAAAGTTCAGAAAAGACCCACAAAATCTCTATTCAACATTATGTAGAGAAGATGGTGTTTTATGAGTCTTACAATATCTGTTAACTTATAGCAAAATAAGGGTGTGGTGCTAGTGGTTAAGCGCTTGGCTTCCGTAATTGGGGTCCTGGGTTCGAATCTCTGTGAATTTTGAATTTCAGGATTTTCAGGGCTCCCCTGAGTCCACCCATCTCTAATGGGTACCTGAATTATGTTAGGAAAAGTAAAGGCGGTTGGTCGTTGGCCCACATGACACCCGGCTCGTTAACCGTTGGCCAAAGAAAAAGATGACCATAACATCATCACAATGTCTGAAAGGGGAAATTTACTTATGGCAAAATGAGGAAAACACCATAGGTACAACTTTGATTTTTACCAGCCGTTGTAGTTTTAAAACCTGTTTTACACAAACCCACATCTGATATTATTATAAGAATTTCTTTAAGCAACAATACAGTTCAAGGTTGCTTCGGTGGCAAGAGTAATAAAATTAAAAGCTTCATTTGTAATTCGACATATATAATTTTGGGCTCAGCAGCGTCACAGGTTCTGACAGGATGTAGTGGTGTGTGCTGCAAACTGCATTATGGTCACCGGCTCCTTATTTTTCCTCAAGTTAACCCACAAAACCTTTCCCGTGTTTGAGTTGCAAGACATGAGAGTTTTGAATTCAGTTTTACTTCTGCTAGGTTGGTAGCCAGCCAAGACTAATGAGCCCTTCATGCGCGGACACAATATTTGAGTAACTCGTGAAACGTCAACAAATACACGAGAAACTGCTCTTTGCGAAAATTCTTACAATGATACTAAAGGCCATTGTGTTTGGAGATTCCAGCAATACATATTGCTATTTTAATTGGTTCTGAATTTTATCAATAAAAAGAGAGATCTCTAAAATCTCTAATATGTAGCTTTAAATTACTTTTTCACTTTTCAACTCTCTACAGATAGAAATTAGGAGACGTTTTGGCTGAGCGGTAAAGTGCGTGGCTTCTGAACCGGGGGTCCTGAGTTTGAATCCTGTTGAAGACTTGGATTTTTAATTTCGGGATCTTTTGGGCGCCTCTGAGGCCACCCAGCTCTAATGGGTACCTGACATTAGTTGGGGAAAGTAAAGGCTGTTGGTCGTTGTGCTGGCCACATGACACCCTCGATAATCGTAGGCCACAGAAACAGATGACCTTTACATCATCTGCTCTACAGACCACAAGGTCTGAGGGAACTTTACTTTACTTTTTGTACAGATAGAAATTAGTTTTTAAAATGTTGAATTTGCAAAAATTTGAAAGTTAAGCAGGGGGTCTACCGATAACCAGAAAACATGGCAAGGGGTCTACGAGACAAAAAAGTTTGGGAACCACTGTTCTAGATGAACGCCTTGTTGGTCTCTTGTTCGCCTAAGTCTACTACGTCATTAGTCTGTTTTTCTACGTCACTACTTTTACCGTCGCTAAAATGTGTCTAACAAAACTAACCTACTCTCTAAACTAGTACATTACAAAGTGCTTCGAGTTGTAGAATGGTGTGAATGCAGAATGAATGAACACAAATCAATAAAAGAAATTAACCAATTAGTTAACTAATTATTTGTTAAGAATTATTTTGCTTGGTATCGAGCAAGGGAAATAAAATGTTACTTATTGAGAGATGTGTATGTGGAGCTATTCCCCTTATTACGTTTGATACACGTTTTTTTTTCTTTCCCACTTTCAATTCTCGTATCAAGTGAAAACTTTGCACAATAATTCATTGTCGATGACAATACATGTATCAATAAAAGAAAATACCGATTAATTAATCAATTGGTGATAATTAATTATTTTGTATATAGAAAAGGGAGCTTGTTCATGCAGTCATTGGCAAAAAACAAATCCCATTTGGGCAGCTGTTTGAGACAAACATCCATAAAAAAGCTAAAAAGATTCTAGAAATAAGAAATCACCCTTTGGGTCAGGATTTTTTTTATTTTACCATCACAAAAGAGATACAAGACACAGATAGCAAAGACAAACAGACAAAACACTCTTTTGTTTCCCTGGCAATCAAATCATTAAATAGAAACAATTTGATCTAAACTTTTCACATGTAAATTATGAGTGAGTCTGGTGTGAATGTACATTTCGTTTTGTTTTTTCTAGTTACAATGTTTTGCTTGATGTAATGCACAAATTGTAAGACAAATTTCCTTACGGACACTAAAGATTATTATTATTATTTTGCGTTTCCTCCACTTAGATAAGCTTTGTTTAAAAGAATAGATTGTTCTACATTTTGCTTGTTTCTTGAAATATTCTCAACACCCACATCACGAACCAACTCTCACAAATCATACCACTCGTCAGTTTGTGTGATTTGGCTATTGAGTGTCGAGACGAAGCCTCTTTGACCAGCATGCTGGCTCCTCAGATCAGAAATGAGAAGTTTTTCAATCGGCCTCCGTCAACTGGAAGCTCATTAAATGACAACCGTCACGGGATCTCTGCTCCTTGAGCCTCCCCGGGGTCGGACTGGGTGTCGAAATCGGTCCTGGCATTACCATACGAACCGACCCACAAGTTACGTGTCATATGACGTACATCTATTGGTACCTGTCCTCACAATATATACATTTTGATCATCGAAAGCTGAACGCATATATACAAACGTGGTTTTTTGAGTTACGTATTCTATTTCTATATGTATCTAGACTCAGAGGCTATAAATGAAATCTCAATTTGCAAAAAAAAAAATCATCTTCCATACAATCGCAACGTTAGTTATTTTTAATGGAATGCTTGATTGTATGCTTTTACAACTATTTGTTGTGACTAAAATAGTCATACATATAACTTAAAAATGGAGCGACCAACAGTTCCTTCTACTCACTTATACTGTATACATTAACAAATCCACATTCACGGAACAAGGTCTCTCATTAAAAAATCACATTAACGGGACTTGCTGTCATTCAAAGTGGCCCATTGGGGTACCGGTCCACCAGGCATTTGCCCGAATGCCCATATAGCTGGTACGCCCCTGAGCCACCCCATTCCACGGCAGCAAACGATGTGATGTTTCGTTTTTCTGTTCGCCTTTCCTTAAGGCCTCTAACCATCCGACTCCGAACACACACATACTGCGAGACATGCACAGTTCCAAGTCTAGTACCCTTTGATTTATAATCCAATCATGCTTGATCTTGTAATGTAGACGATGGATGAAATTGATGCGTCCATCTTAGCAACCATTTGATCGCACACTCACGATCACACCTTTCCTGATTTCAAAGTAAACAAAAAAAATGACCCTATTCCTTTAACAACAACAAAAAAAAGGACAAATATATTAGGCCTACCTTTGTAGGACTTCTATTTATTGACCTAAGACTAAAGCACGCTCATAACAAAATAGCTGCCGACTTAAAAATGCGGAGGTTCTTCGATTGTCCACTAGCGTTGTCTAAACCTTATTTCAACTCGACCACAGATAATGCCTTCTAGGTTTTTGTTTGTTTTGTTTTTTTGGTTGTTTTTTTTTTTAAAGAAGAAAAAACTACTTCATCAATTAGCCCTCGCGTCTCCCAATTATCGCCTTGTGTTTACCTTTTGGACAGATAAAAACAACAGTACTTAAACACAAATACAAGTGTACCTCCCCCCCCCCCCTCCTTTTTTTTTTTGGTCTGCCAACCCGTAGTGTTCCATATAACTTCTTATTTCGGTGCTAGGTAACGGCTTATAAGGAAGCCGACATGTCACAGCGAGTTCGTCTAGGACACAGCGTAGCAGACGTGTAAATACCTGCCAATGAGGGGGGGGTTATGTCCAATCTATGTTGTTTTTAAATATGTTTCTATGGTTAAGATAATGAAATGGATTTCTAACATATCGACGTCTGCTCTAATTACCATACAGTACACAATCCGCTGGTGTGCTGTTTTCCTTAAGCACACGATAGTTGTGTGTGTAGTTATGAAGGTTATCGGGGGGAAGGGAGAATAACTCGTCTGCGTGTAATACGATTTTATGTTTCAAAATTTAGGGCAACTCAGGTAAAAAAAAAAATTGAGTTAGAAGTGAAATTACCTATCACGTGACAGAGTAGAGGCTATGTTATACCACCTTTTGTTCTTTGTTTTATAGATTGGGAACACGGCTTCAGTTGTTGGGTTGTGTGTCAAATTCAAGCTATGCATTTATGCTATGCTCTATTATATTGACACCAATAATTTAGTCATAGGACATTTAGATTTGATATAGCCATTTCTATCATGTGAATGTAGCAGTAGAGTCTATATACCATTACTTAGTGCTAGTGACTGTGGCATTAAATAATATCAGCCATTAGAAGTCATATAATTGTGTTCAATAACATAATCCCTTTTTCAATCATGTGATGTTACATGTTAAAAATAGCTCCATTACTTCCTATTTATAATTGGAAGCAATAGTCAATATATAGTCCTATTCCTCTCAAAATACAATCACATCATTTTTAAGAAGAAAAAAAAAATAGTTTCTTGTAAAATGTGTTTCTGAGATTTTCCTAGTGATAAATAGCCATGTCAATTTCAGGAAAAAGTTTTTACTTCATAACTGTATTTGAAATCCTTCTAAATCTTAAATTCTTGATTGATTAAGTCCTAGAAGTACATAGGAGCCCTAGAACCTAGCATTGAAAAATAAATCATTCCTGTAGCTCCCCTTCCCTTCCACTATGTCACTTCTCCCCTCCCTCCCCTCATAACAAACTTGAACATTTTTTGATTGAAAAGCTCAGTTTTGAAAAAGTCAGTCATCCATTTCAGTAACATGTTGTTACAAATTTAGATAGTTAGACTGTAAAAAAAAATATGTTGGCTGTATTTAGCATAGCTAATGGTGTGCTTGAGACCTGATTCAATAAGTATATGTAAGTTTTCAGTTGGTTTGTGTTTCAAGACTTGAATTTCAACACTCAGTTTAGCAGACAAAAAAAAAAACACATTTCTGTTCAATGTATGGATATAGATGTGTACTTTGACCTAGTAAGTAAGGTGGTAGTGTCTTTTTTTATATATATATATAAATATACTTTTTTCTATAATAACAAAAATACCTGTAAAACCTTGTAAATTTAAGGCTAAGAAATTATTTATATCTCTACTGAAACAAACAAAAAAAAATGTGATGATATCTGACTGAGATAAGCCTTACACTAGTTGTGATAGTTGATTTTTTTATTTCACACTGTGGACATTAAGCTATAATTCTTTTCTTTCTTTCATTTTGTGTGTGTGTGATATAGTTTAAAACTTCATATTGGTTTTATTGAACAAGGTAATAGATTGCACTGGGGAAATGTGTTGTTAGTGTGTTCATAGATTGACTGTTTCATTCTTTAGGATTGCAGTCTTGTACATTTATGTTAAGATAATGGCTACTAATTCTGAAATAACCTTTTTTTTTAAAACTAAATGAGTAAATTTATGTATGTGTAGTTAAGAATATCATCATTTAATCTTTTGTTGGTTTACCTTATCAGTATTATTATCTTGAAGTTCATACAAATCAGCATGGTATGTTTAATGTAAAAGGGCAACAAAACATAAATAGATAATGTCTCTGGATATCAGAATTCATGACAATAAAATTGCATTTAATACTGAAAAAGGGAAAGGATTGTACTTAGTTATAAGGAATGTTGTTACTTTTTTTCAAAAATAAAATACATTAGTGTACTTTAAATTTAGGAATGACTGTACTTTAAGTTATGGAATGAGTAGTGTAGGTGATAAGGGATTTGTTGTTGTTGGTGTTTTTTTTAATAATGGACTTTTTGTATTGCCTACACAGTTCTTTTAAAAAAGGAAAAATATTTTTTTTTTTTTTCCAGCTCATTCTTTTCCTGTGATGGAAAATAATGGCTACATTCTCGCTAGGAAAGTTAGATGCTATTTGTGCCCGTCTAAAATCTACCCAGCAGTCTCAGAATGCAGAAGTTACCAGGGCTCAGGCCAAGGTCACCACGGCATCACCTAAAAAAATATGTGATAACAATGAGGCTTCAGCAGGTGGAAATGACTCAGAGCCCCTTCCTGCAAAATATTCTAGGCATAGTATAATTAAAGAATGCGCAGGGAGTGTCACTACTGAAAAGAACAAAGTACACAAAGGTGTGGTGCCCTCTCCAAATTGTGAAGACAAATGTGTCAGTACTATCCCCAAAAACAATAATAACAATGTTGAGACAACTGACTACAACGAAACAGCTTCTTCTTCTACTACCCCTTCTTCATGCTCAACATTCCAAACTGCTGACTCCACCACTGCTGATTCCTTGGTCTCGTCCACAACAGGAGACATTCCTAACCATGATGGCACCTGGGATAAGTTTATACTAAACCTCACCGTCCAGCAATCTGGCAGCTCTAGTCCTGAAAGGAATCCCTCCAGTGCTCAAAAAAATGCACCACCCTTGTTTTCTCTTTCTGCATCTTCAAAACTGCTGCAGGACAACAGCACCGCTTGTGATCCACATAACTCGTCACACCTTGAAAGTGATCCACAGAACACTTCACATATTGATAATGTTCTGCCTTCTGGTTGTGAAACTAATTGCCCTGAGGCAGATAACTCTGCCAGTAACCATGATGTCATTTCTTCATCTACATCATTCCCATTTCAGAATGTAGATACATCAGCTAATGTTGAAACTTTAAAAAGTGATCCACCTGCCAATGTTAAAACCTCACAGAACCCACCTTTTAGTGGTAACATAGGGAAAGCTAAGAATGAAGACAGCAGTGAAAAAAGAGAAATATCTATCAATGCTGAACCTTTTCAGAACCTAGAACCTAATAGCACAAGCACCGAATCAGTATCAATGAATGGAGTAGAATGCATATCACAGCCATTGTCAGAATATGACTGCAAATCAAAACCATCGTCAGGTGTATCTGGCTTCTCTAGTAAAGTATCTCCCACATGTCCTAGTCTTCCTGCCACTGGTAGAAGAAAAAGTCGTAAGGCAGCTAAGCCCCAAAGACAGATGAAAGATAATTTTTATTTTGACTTCTCAGATGCAGACCTTGAGACTAGTTCATTTGACAAAAGCAATATTTTATGTGATAATTCGGAACTAGTAATAGCTACTTCTACCAAGGCAGTGATTAAGACACCAACAGCGGATGATTTATTGAAAGATGATTTATTGTGTCCCACCCATCAATCTACACCTATGACTTTGTCTGACATTCCAATGAGGCATTTGACAAGTGAAAATGGTCATTGTTTAATAGGCCAGTCTGAAAGAGCTAGAGCCAGTAAAAATGCTAGAAAGAAATCTAAAGAATTATCCAAGTACTCTAGCTCCCCTCTTGATCTAACAGACTCCAAAGTTCTTGTTGATTATGCCCAGAATACTATGAATGAACTGCTTGGAATTTATGGGTTTGGGGGCTCAGAGGCCAAAAATATGTTACTCCAGAACTTTCAAAATTCACCTGAAGAAAAGTCATCATTAGCAGTAGCTCTGGAGACAGTTAATTCTCAAAATAGGGATAGATTTGAGAGTTCACTTGGACCAGATCATGAAGTTGATATTAGTAATACACTTATAAAAAAGAGCCCCAGTTCTCAGCAACTAGCTAGTTCAGGTAAGTTCTTAAATATTCCAGCTCTTCTCTAGTAATTTACTAATGTTCTTAGTCAGTGCTAAACAGTAGATTCATTACATGATTTTAAAAAATGTTTCTATAATCATATAGTTTTCCAACTATGAGAAGCAGTGGTATTGCTGGGTTTTAAGAGTTTGAGAATACTGGAGGTTCATACAAATGTTGGGAAGCAGAGTAATAAAATAACTATACGAAAAGAAACTTTCGGGGCGGGGTATAATAAAAGGAATCATACACATTTTATACTGTCATAAAAAAAAGTCTAATCATAAAATTTTTATAAATAAAGTTCATAATTTTGTGCACAAATCCTTCTAGCTAATGTTTAACTTCATTGTTATGACAATTAGTGACAGTTAAAGGTATCAGCATACATAGCATGCAGTTCAAGGACCAACATTTTTTTTTTCATGATTTATGTCTCTGTGGCATAGATCCAAGCCAAATAACTCAACTAAACAGATGTTTTAAGTTGTTAGTCTCTATAACATCACCCTAGATCCCTAATTTTATTTTACCCATATGTTAATAAAGTGTTAAATACTATCATTCCATTGTATCCTATCATATTTGTTACAAAGCTTATATCAAAAGGATCTAGAATCATAAAATTTTTTAAGTTCTTTTTTTCAAAACAAAACAAAATGTCTTTTCATGCGAATAAAAATACCATTTTTTCTAATTCTTGAAAGACATTTTATTCCCTTAGCTTTTCATTAGTATAGTGCTTTCTTGGTTATCACCAAAGTCCAGTTAAATTTTACAGAAGAGTGAAATACATTACTTTTGTTAAAAGCAAGCTCACTGTCTGATTTCAAAAGAAGGGCTATTTTTTTAGCCCTTCATCCAAGCATGATTAGCACATTCTAGGGCTAGAGAATCTGATCTTAAGGTTTTTAATTGTCCATGCCATACAAATTCAGTTATGTAGGCTTGTTATATCTATAATATATTTACAAAGGCCCTGACATTATTCATCACTAATTATTCTCCCAATTGGAATGGATGGGAAAAAAATTTAACCTGTTATTATTTACTTTGTGCCGAGAACAGCCCATTTCATGATCAAAACAGCAGTGATTAATTTACCTCACATTGACTTTTTTTTTGCAGTTTCATTTCAGTACATATTTATAAAACGAACATTATTATGATTAAAAGCACAAAGAATCTACTTCCTTTTGCTCCAACTTTTAATGATTGGTATCATGCATTTCCTGTTTTTTTTAAACCATGTATTTATAGATCTAGTTGAAATTAACAAAAGCAATTAATAAAACCAAACATTTTATTTTTCGAAGTTTGCTGCCTTTAAAGCATTATATAATTATGACTAGATCTAGACCAAAATGTATTCTAGATCTAAAACTAAAACCTTAACTAATTCTCAGAATGAATATTAGGACCTAATAATCAATAGTTTTTTTAAAGTATGGTATATTTCTGAAGGGAGGGTGGGGGTTAACATATTTTTTTTCAATAATTGGAATTTCACCCAGTTATTCTTTAGCATAGGTCTACATATTATAATGTTACTACAATTAGAATTTGTAATATTAGAGTTATAAATAAGCTGATTCTTAACACTTCAGTTTTAACTTATATAATTTTCAGCATTTCATTCAGATTTTGCTAAGGTTGAGAAATAGATAGTCCTTGAAGGATTAATGTGGATGACATGGCCTAAAATAGTTTTACATATTTTGATTGTTCCTTCAGAATTAAACATTATTACATCCTTACCCAAATCTCCATAGAGATGGTGGGGCATCAGAGTGTGCTGGGTTTAAACCGGGATCATTGAGACAATAGTCCAGAGTGCAAACAGCACAATGTGCCAAATAAACATAACCAAGAGAGGGGGGAGTAAAGTGATACTAAAATAAATGTGTCAAAAGTAGATGTGTGTATGGGTGATGGAGGACATTCCAGTTCAACTTAAGAGACTAGAATTCACTGGCCAAAAGTAAGTTAGTTAAAGGTTTATTTGTGGGATATTTCAATGGAAGTGGAAATAAGGAAAAGAGTTCTGGCCAGAATATTGTGTTGGAGAATGTACGATGCGCTGGATGGAATACAAAATAAAAGGAGATTCTGGTCATTTATTAGACATGGGAAAAAAGGGGTAATGGTAAGGGTCAAAATAAATAGTAATTACCCTGGAAACAAATTGACAGGGTTAGCTGGTATTTAATGATAGTTTAATGATAGTTAACTGCATTATAAACCCATCCCACACTTTCTTAAACTTTCCCACAACATCCATATTGTTTCCTGTACTGAAAAAAAAAAAAGATTCTTAGCAGTCATTTGAACTCTTTAAATTGCATAATTTAAAATCTTATTTCCTTAGCACTGGTTTAAACTTTTTAAAGTAGAAACGTAATTTAAAAACATACAGAGCATACAAATTAATGCTGACAAAGTCAACAGAGATAATCAGAGCCCAAAATTGTGTCTCATATACTATCAACCCTAACTAGCTAAAGTTGATGATGGAGTAGCGCATACATTTGGTTTGGGTCTGAATAACTGCATCTCTTGTTCTTATTTTATGGTCAAAAACTATTCATAACTATAAATTATTTGGATACTTGCTAACTAGATCTAAATCTAGCAGCTGACTTGAACCATAGCTGAAAAGATAATTTTCTGTTAAAGCTAAAGATAATACTGTCCCATATTTCAGAAACTACTAATGCTATGGAATCTGCCAGTAAAAAGTTTGTTGTACAGGATTCCATCACAAAATCTTTGTCAGGTCGGAAAAAACACTACACACATAAGCCCATCAACTCTGCAGACTTCAACAAACACATCAAAAGGTAAAAAAATAGTTATTGGTAAGAAAATAGAGGAATAAACTCCAATGTAAATATTGTGTAGATCTACACTAACAATAAATGTGTACTACATTCCAATGGACAATTTTCCTTTATAGATATGGCACAGGCTTTGAGTGTGGTGGTAAACTCTGTCAAGACTTGGGATACAGGGAACATTATCATTGCGTGGATTGTCCACACAAAGTAAGCAATTTTTTTTATTTTAATTATCATTAGCTTAGAGAACAGAAAATAGCAGTTTGTTGTTTGTTTTTTCTTAGAGTGAACACAAAAATGTGGTTAATTTGATGAAAGTGGGATGTGTGGTATAAACCACTTGGCTGCCTATAATAAGGCTCAAGTTCAAATCCCAACTCAAGGTCATTTGTTTTTGCTAAGCGCCTGAAGGTAGTATGGAAACCTTCTTCCAGATAGCCCCTCGACAAATGAATCCACAAAAGAGATTGGACATGAGTGCACTATAGCATGAAAGATGCTGTGTACAAAAACAATTAAAAGAATTTTTATTTTTTTTTAAATTGTGGAAACAGTTATTGAGCTACAAATTCAAATGTTAAAATTAATCCGAAAATCATTTCAATCTGAGGCAGATTAGCATATATTTAACATTGGCTACAACATATCTTGAAAAGTCTTGATTTTTATTAACCTCAAAAAAATTTTTAAAGTTTAAAGTTTTTATCCTATGGATAAAT
Source organism: Biomphalaria glabrata (assembly GCF_947242115.1). Classification (NCBI taxonomy): domain Eukaryota; kingdom Metazoa; phylum Mollusca; class Gastropoda; family Planorbidae; genus Biomphalaria; species Biomphalaria glabrata. The sequence goes on along the minus strand of NC_074723.1, from coordinate 13,406,087 downwards.
ATCTCTTATTAAAATTTAATTTGCTATTTAAAAAATGCTTTAAATTTATGTGCTTTAATCTTAAAGCAAATAAAAGCTCTTTAATCAATTTGTATATATTCAAGATAATAAAATATTGTTGTTTTTTTTTAAGATTTATTTAATATAATGGTATAATTGAAATGTAACACTCAATTACTGTTGTAAATCCTTCACATGCTCTTCATATTATACAACTATGCAAATGTATAAAACCTACATTTGCTTTCTCTTTGTGTCTTTCAAAGATATTGGATTTTTAGTCTCTAAGAGAATGAGTACATTCTAAATTTAGAATTTAAAGTATTTTTAGATTTTAGAATATTGTTAAAGTGTATCATTTTTCACCATACAAATGTTGTTGATCATATTAAGTTTAACAATGACACAGTCAATGTTTATTGTTGTTTTTTTTATCCCTTTTGTCAAAGTGTACATTGTGGGCATTAGTATCGGAAAAAAAAATGTATTTTAAAAAATAATTTTCAATAAAGTAGAAATGTAAATTAATAAATTCAGAAAAACATATTCAGCACCATTTTAATGAAAACGAACAGGGGATAAAGCTTTTAAAATTTTATTTTAAATAATTAACAAAGCTACCATTCACTAGGAAACCATGAATATTTTAAATAGATATTTGATCTTAACTTGCTGTGCATGTTTTATGTGATCTCATTTATAAATAAAGATTTTAGATGTCTATTGTAACTCCTCAAGTTCAGGTCAGAACTGAAATTTTTTTAGACATTGATTTTTATATTACTAAAATCAGATCTCCTTTAATGGCAAATTAGTTGTTTAATTATTTTACTATATGAAAAAAATTATTTATACATATTGACAATCAATTTTTGTGTTTATCAAAAGATATATCTTAGCTTTTGTTCAATAAATTCATACAATTACACAGTCATTGCTTTTTTTCTTTTTGGGACGGCGAAGGGTGGTGAACATATTTTACTACTTCTTCTTTTATTAGATAAACTTGCTAAAAACTTTGATATCTGACCTTCAATCTTCTTACACTTAAACTCACAATGGAATTTTTTTTTTTCCAATTAATTAAGGTTCTTCTTCGCAAAGAGGAAATGTTACGTCATTATAAGTGGCATAAGAAAAGACAAGACTCCCTCCAACATGGTTTTATGCGCTACAGTCCGACAGATGACTGTAGTAAGAAATATGGCAGCTGTACTCATAATGGAAGGCAAACACATTATCACTGTGTTCAGGTAGATGTTTAGTAGTAAATAGTGGTTTAGCTCATGGATTGTTGATTACAAAGCACTTAAAATAGTTTAACTTACAACTGATTGAATATAAATGTTTTACAAAATACATCTCACATCTATGCAACATTATTTTAATTTGCTCAGAATAACAGTTACAAAGAATGAGCATAAAAATTTGGTGTATTTTATTGCTATTAGTGTAATTAGGTAACTAACTCTTTGTCATTTATGAATGAGGAAATAGAAAAATGATCAACATTTTAGAGTAAAACAAAAATCCAATAAAAATTATTATAAAAAATCATCATAACATTTAACCTTTCGGCGCAATTTAGTATTTTAATTTTTATATTTACCATGGAGTATTTATTTGTAATCATATGGGTTTTAATAATTAAATGGCAAATGTAGAGCTAGTAAAAGCACAGCCTTAAATTATCAAGTTAAAACAATGCCACTTCTAATGTGCTTTGCCGGCATTGGACTTAAGATATGTTTCTTGTCTTATCTTTATTTAAAATTGTACATTATAGTAGTATCTTTTTCTGTCTAACATACCATGCTGTGGTCAACCCAGATTTTGCTATTTAGATGGAACCTCACTGTTGTCTCTCTGTCCTTATTTTCAGAATAGCTGTGATAAAGTTTACGTCAGCACATCAGATGTTCAGATGCATGCCAACTTTCACCGCAAGGACTCTGCCATTATCCAAGAAGGTTTCCAAAGGTTTAGAGCCACTGAGGACTGTGGGACTACATCCTGCATGTTCTATGGCCAGAGAACAACACACTTTCACTGCAGGAGGCCGCAATGTCATTTCACATTTAAGAATAAAGCCGACATGGGTACAACATTTGTTTGCTTATTCTTGTTCTCCTAGAAGTAAAATTAATTTAAAACCTAAATCTTGACTCACAATGTGTATGCAGTTTGATTAAATATTTACATGTCCAGTGCTTAATGTTTGCTACTTCAATTTTACTTACTCTTTAACACTTTAGGTATTATTATCCACCCTATCATTTCAGAAAAACACAAAAGTTATCACCAAAAAGACGAGATACTAAGTCGGGATGGTTTCAAGAAGTTCATGAAATATGAAGCTTGCAACTATGCTAACTGTCGCTACTCCAGTACCAGCAATCATATTCATTGCATAAGACCTGGTAGGTTTGTTTGTAGTTGATTTGTATTTATATAATACATTTTAATCAGCTTTGAAATTTTGAAACAAAAGTGTACATAGAATACCTTTATGAAACCAAAGTAATTTTCCTTTCTGAAGCCAAAGTACTTTTTCTATAAAGGGCTCAATATTTTACTAAATAAATGTTGTGTGAAAAGTTATTATTTCTCTTTGGTGAAAAATATTATTCCAACTGCAGTAAATAAAATATTTGTAGAGATTGTAGCTGTCTGCTAATCAGCTCTTTACATGGCTTTGTAGTACTAAACTATCTCACTAAATTGGTTTCTCTTATTTAAAGAAGTATAATTTAATAAAAATTATGCATCACAAACTCTTACATTGTTTAAAAATACATATGTCTGCCTAACATCACTATGTTAGTTAATAAGTTCTTTCCAAATAATTTAGAGAATATCAAACTTTTTCTTACCTAAAATTAATTTGACAAGTTTAAACAAGTATACTAATTTTGTATTTACACAATAATTTTTGATTTCTTAAAAAAAAAAAAAAAAGGATTTCTACATTGATATTTAGTCTTTTATGGCCCACAAAATTTTGGTTATATTCTCAATGAGTTGTACTTTTTTGACACAGGATGTCAGTATGTTCTACACTCATCTACTCAGCTCTACTCACACAAACGTAAACATGAGAGGAGAGACTTTGAATTTGCCTACAGAAACTTTCGTCACCTCCAACAGCTGACACCCAAAAAGGTAACTTGAATTATTTTTTTCTTAGACCAATGCAAATCAGAGGGCTCTTAATCTTTTTAGACTTCAGAACCAAATCACTTATTTTATGTCCTTTTTTTTATGAAACTATCATTTCATTAATTTAAAGCATATAATTTTCTATTACATTTGGACAAAGATGACAGGTTAAAAGGCTCATTAGTATTTTAGTTTCATCCCATAATGAATAGACTTTTAATAGTAAAACATTTACAAGGGCAAGAACTTAAAGCTTTAAATTCAAATTCAGTTTTTTTGTTTGTTTTTTTTTCAATATAGATGAAAAGAACGGGAATGAATCTGCCCAAAATGATAAATCCCACTGTTGTTGAGAACAATGTTAAGAGCTCTCCTATCTCTGGCCTCTATGCTGTACAGTCCATACCAGTCAATTCAAGCACACTGCCGATAGAGACAATAGATACAGTTTTAAATTTGAGTAACCAAAAAGCTGAACTCAAAGTGGAGGAAAGAGAGGACTCCTCGGATTTTCCAATTAATTTAGCACAAGACAAGACTGCTGTTGCTGTTGAAGAGAAAATCAAGTCAGAAGTTTCTACGCCAGATATTAGATTGCATGCTGTCTCCAGCTCATGTATTAAGAAGGAAATAGACAGTGAGCTTGAGCCAGAGGATTTGTCTCTAAAAAGTAGACCCCCAAACTTTACGGAGTCCTCTTTTAGTAGTGAAAATACTCAGGTTGAGGGTCTTCCCATGAGTAACAAACAGACAAAAAAAGAGGTTGACGACCCCAGTGTTTATGGCTATTGTGAACTAGATGATGAGACTTTGGAGGATGAAGATGATGACGACGATGATGATGACAAAGACTATGGCCTATATGAAGAGCCAACTTTGGTCAATACAGACAGAGAAGAACCAATAGAAACGTGGCATCCAGTGAATGGTACCACTAGCTGTCCTACTTCTGCAAGCTTAGAAGATCACATGCTTGGTATCACAGCTGGTGCTGCCACGTTAGGAAGCAATATTTCTTCACACAAGATCAAAGTAGAACATGTGCTGTCCAGTTCTCACCAGTCGCTCCCTGACCCATCAGTTCTATTAAGCAATAAAAGAAAAACTGCGATTGCTCATAAACATTCCTCACCAGAGAAAAGAGAGAGAGATGAATCATGGAAAAAGTACTTGATAAGGTTAGAAATCATGTTTCTGAAAGGTCACTTTTTGTAAACTTATATCCCTATTGGCATTTCTTAATTAGTGTACTTAAAATAACTTAGTTATGTTTATCACTTAGCTTAAATTTTTAATTAAGCATTTTAGAACCAAACATTCCTATTGTAATCCAATTTCTATTTTGATCTTACTTCTTGCCAGATACACAGCCAATGATGCCTGTTATTCTCGCTGCTCTTGCCTGTATAAGGATCACTACCACTGCCGGGTAGAGGGTTGCCAGGTGATATTTAAATCTAAAGATGGTGTGAGGAGCCATGCAAGGTTTCATGACCTTCAAGACAGTATCACACCTTTAGTTTACCGCCATTTCACTAGCGGCCAAGCCTGTAATGAAACAAATTGTCAGTATGACCAAAAGGAGGCTCATTATCATTGCAATTGGGTGAGTTCCTCTTACATTAACAATAATTGTTGAGAGTCGCTGCATACACCTAGACAACTAGAGTAGTTGGGAGTCACTTGCAGTCGCTGATGTAGGGTATTTTTTTTACAAATTCACTTTTAGTTTGTAAATAATTATTTTATTCTTTACTTTCTGACCTTAGAGAGCAATAGTGTTTACTCGCTGTCTGCTTCTTGTTGGTAGGAATTTTTATGACACTTTGAAAATTGCGGTTGGTAGGGGTTTTCAGCTAGCCTACAAAGACTGAAAATATTTAACTAATGCTATAACTGAATATGATTTTGATGAGAGCATTAATGTTTCAGATGTAGAATAAGGAAATAAGAGCCATTTGAGACTGATAGTAGTGATAGTGAAGAAAAAATCAATACTAGAACCAATATCTCTAAGAGTATTTTTTTTTTTTAAAGGATAGTTTTTCATGATTTTTTTTATTTTTTTTTTTCTGTGAATTTAAACAAAAAACTGATTTTTATGAAGATGATATGGAGCTAGATCCCCTCTCTTAGGGATGGGGTAGATATTTCCTGACAACTACTAAAGGGTTAAAGATAGCATACCCTAATTGATGAAGTTCTAAGTTGTAATAGAAGTAAGTGTTAAGGAGAACATGCCTACTTGTAATTTGATGTTTTGTTTTAAATCCATTTATCTTTTTTCAGACCAATTGCACTCATATTGTGCCTGACTCAGCCCCAACTTTTGCTAGATTAGAACATTATCGCATACATGAATATGCTGCAACCTATGTAGGGAAATCTAGAAGTATTATACCAGGTACTTAAATTTGTTTTTTTCTTACAAAATCGAGATCATGTTTCATAGTATATTTGCTTGTATGCTATATGTTGATACAAGTGAATGATCATCATAATAAATAGAAGTATCTGAAACAAATATTTGTGAACAAACTTACTGAAGAAATGTGCTTGCAACTATAAAATTTGTATCAACCAGCTTCACATTTTTAATATCAAATATTACAAGTTTTTGAATAGTTTACCTTTTTATAATCATCTTCTTTTTTGAAGTAACGTCTGTATTATATAAGATAAGATAAACATTTTTTTTAATTGTTTTTTTTAGTCTGAATTTTATAAAATTTTTAGTACATAAAAATAAACATAAATTGATTACATCTTTTATACAAGTTATTTTATTTTGATTAGGTTCAAGGATAGACCTAGACCCCTTGCACAAACGCAGAGGAAGACCCCCAAAGTACCCAAAATATGATCTACCTATTGTCCCTAAAGTACATCTTACTGAAAAAGAAATAACAGATTCAACTATAGCATTTATGCATAACAGATGCCCAGAGAATAGCAGAATCATCAATGGCTTTAAGAAATTTGTTGTCCCTGAGTTGTGTCCAGATGAGAAGTGTCTTTTTAAAGGGAAGGATCATTATCACTGTGGACGCAAGTTTTGTCATATGTCAACAGACAGGATGGATGTTTTGAATGTGCATGCAAAGGAGTTCCACAACAACATCACCATTTTAGAAGGATATGAGTTTTTTGAGCGAATGGTGAACTGCCGTAGGCCTGTGTGTCACAACAACAGAATCAACCGCCATTTCCACTGTGTGAGGTCTCGATGTGACTACAGTTTTGTCAGACACAGCACTATGGCACAGCATAATAAGAAGCATCCAACTGTCACATCTGCTGTACTTTCTGCACCACTGACCAGGTCTGCTCCCATATCTTCTGTGGCTCATACTAAATCCACCCCTTCTCAATATGTACCCATAGCCCCAGCCATCAGCTCACCAACTTTGGCATCACCACCTGTTACTTTGAAAACTATATCCAACAGTTCTAAGAATACTATCAAATCATCTGGTACCTACTACCCTATTCCCGGCGTATCTAAGTTCAAGCTAACACCATCGCCATCTTCAAAAATAGCTTCTAGCAGGAAAACAATGTCTTCTAATCATCAGGTTATTGCAGGTCACCCCCTCTCGTCAGGGAGTAACTCTATCTTGACCCCTAATGGAGTTTGTCTAACATTATCCCCTATTCCTTTAATTGCACAGGGAACACCTTTGGCTCAACAAAATAATATTCTTGCAGGAGTGATTCCACTAACTTCACCAAATTTAGCACCAACATTTGTTAACATTTCTGGAAACACATTTTTGCCAACTGCACATGGTCAGTACCTTCAGCCAAGTGAACTACTCACGTCTAATGTCCTTCATCTTGTTCAAAACCCATCAGCTCCAGCTAGCAGTAGCACAAGAGAGACTGTCAATTTTCCAAATCGAACTAGTTCTGCTTTTCTCCAAACCAAGCCTGAAATCTCTGGCACCTGGTTAAGCTTAAAGAAGAGAATGTATTTCTCTGTTCAGCTCAATTGTGGGAGACCATTTTGTAAACTCAAGAAAAAAGACCATTACCATTGTTTAGATTGCAACCAAGCTTTCTCTGATCCTGCCAGACTTAGAACTCACTTGGGTAAACATGGTTTCAGGTTTCAAAAATCTGATGACAAAACTGACAATAAAGTTAGCCCCAATGCCCTGGACCTGAAAATTTCTACAAAGCTTGATGAGGACAAAGGAGTCCTCTCAGAGTCTGAAGATGACCCAGCTAATTCATCTCTTAATTTACAGCCATCTGTATTTGCTAGTATGGTCACTGCCACTGCTAAGAATGAAGATGCATCAGTAGCTGTGCCCTTGAATGGCACTAATTTTAATAATCAAAGCCCAGAGAGAAATAGTAAGAACACTAGTGATGAACATCTTCTTAACCTGTCATCAGTGGATGATAATTTAGAGGAAAGCAATGATTCTATTCTTAATGTTTCCTCCTCAAGCTTAACTCTCTGCTCATCACTTTCTTCACCTAAATCTGTCTCTAAGCGACCTTTTGATCAAACTACTGATGTCGATGCAGAGATTACTGAGCCAAAGCAAAGAAAAATGAATGGTTCAGAAGCAAGGATGGGGGATATTCCAGGAGGTTACAAGAGAGTGAGGTGCGGAGAAGACTGTGGCCATGTGCGTTGTGCTTACAGACAGACTGTAACGCACTACCACTGTACCCGGTCAGACTGCGGCTATGGCTTTAGTGATAAGTTACGCATCATGCAACATCAAGTCCGGCATGACCGTCTTGACGCCTTGATGGGAAATGAATTCCAGCAGTTCCGAGCGTCTGTCAGCTGTGAGAGGCCTAACTGTGAGTTCGATGAGAGGGCGTCCCACTTTCACTGTTTAAAGTGTATGTACTCTTGTGCTGACTCCAGTAAAGTGCCAGCTCATCGTAAATTCCATGCCAAACTTGATAAGATCAGCAGCAATGGCTTCATCAAGTATTCAGGGTCTGCCGACTGTCAGGTTGCTACCTGCTCGTACTTTCGCAAGCAGACTCATTATCATTGCACTTTTTCAGGTTGCAAGCATGCTGTCCTGGGTCCCTCCCAGATGGCAGCACATAAACTTAAGCATGATCAATGACAGTCATTTATATAGTCATATTAATCTCAAGCAATGCAATAAGTTAACATAATATAAACTTTGCTATTTATTCATGAAATCGGAGGACCATCAACTTGTGTTTATTCCAAATATCTTATAATCTTTTTTGTCTGATTTGAAGTAATTTAAATTGAATTGCACTGAATTCCTCATCAAAGAGTCATAAGTTATTTAATTTACTTTATAATAATAGTTTTTTTAATTGCTGTGTGCACATAATTGGTTTTGAAAACATTGCGTTGAACAAAACAATTTGTAATATGAAACTTAATACCTTTACAAGTATTTAACTTAATAGTATTTCTTCATTTCAAGTGAATTAGAAACTTTAGAGCTTTGATAAAAAAAAATATTATAATACTAATTAGAAGCTTGAATTTTATGCAGTAACTTTAAAATCAGAACAATTCAAATGTATATGTAGCACATGGCTATAGAAAAGTTAAAGTAAAGCTCATTTCTTCATCAAATTATGATCACTTGAATTTTTCAGATAACCATAATACTTTACTTGAAAATCAGATTTCAAAAAATGTAACTTGAACTTGGTTGGATTTGTGCATTCTTTCTTTTAGTACATGGGCATATACACTACTAGTTCAATTGTAATACATATAACACTGTGTGGACTTCTTTTTTGTGCTAAAATAAGGTATTAGTCTAGGAACTAACAGTTCAAACTCAAGTTTTGTTTTGTAATATAGAAAATTATTCACTCTTCTTTTGATGTAAAATGCTACACTATTATTGTTTGTATACTCTTACTTTCAAATGTGTTGTTGTAATGCAACTTGACGTCTAAACAAGCATAATTATTTGATAGTATCTTTATGGAGAAGCCGAAGAGCTAATCAGAAGTCAGGATAAAAATTAGAGATTTATATTCTGCATATTGAACCTATAGCAATATGTGTCTCTTAAATGTTATTTTAAAACTGTTATAGCAACTATAACAAATCTTTATCCAAGTAGATGTTTGTTTTTAACTTTTTTATTTATCTATGGCTCTATGCAAATGATTTGTACTGCTGATAAATTTTTTGTTTCACCTGATTGCTCTTTTTTTTTTAATCTTACACTGCTGGTGTACACAGTTGTTGTTTTTTTTTACTGCTGATTCAATTCTTTGATTTAGACTTTTGTTTTTCCTTTTCACACTGTTATTGTAAGATTTCTACTGCTGATTCAACTCTTTGATTTGGACTCATGTTTGTCCTTTTCACACTGTTATTCTAAGATTTCTACTGCTGATTCAACTTCTTGATAGGGACTCATATTGGCCCTCATAATTTTTATTTCTTGTGTAAATTTTTAAGAAGTGAACAAATATTTACATATTTTGATTTTAGATAATAATTAATGGTAAAATATATCAAATATTATACTGTCCCCAGACTGCTGATTTTTTTATATTTAAAAGAAATAAACAGTGTGCCATAATGCGTGTGCAGTGAAACAGAAACAAGTAAATAGTTAAAATTAAAACTATTGCAATATGCAAACGAATATAAAACATTATTTTTTTAAATCTTCTCCTCAGTAATTTTGTACTGCTGATATTTTGGTTTGGCTATTGATAATATTTGTACAATATTTGTACTTGTTGTTCAAAAGTTGTTACTTTCATTCATGTTCCTAATATGATATATATATCATATATATATAGGATGTTCCTGTAAATATTTTGGTATTATTTTTCTTAGTGATAGTCATTTGTTTGATTTTTACCCAAAACCTAATTTGATAGTTTTGTTTTTGTCTAAAAATTTATTATACAGTGTGTTATTTTGTAAATTATCTGTGAATCAATTTCAGTTTATTTGTGTAGTCTTTGCAGTATTCCTGAGCCACTGTTTGCCATATTGGTACTACATCGGCACTTTTTATGTGCGTTTAGTGTTAAATTGTGTTTAGAACCTTGTTTAGTGTCGACTGAATTCACTAATCACTTTATGTAAGCACACCTCAGTTCCATGAAAAGAAAACCATTGCTCTGATTATTCCTGACTTAGCCTTAACAATCATTCCATCCAGTTCACTATACTTGTTTGTCACAGCTGATGCTTGCTATGCATTCCTGACCTTTTCACATCTTTTATATAAAAAACTATATATATTTATAAAGTATATTATTCAAACTGCTGACTGTAATAATGAAATGTAGAGTTCCAGTGTGTTTTATTATTTTAATGTATATTTTGAATATATTTTATACAATGTATGTTCACTATTTATGTTGTTTTGAGTACTGCTGGAAAATGTTGTTTTGTACTGCTGAATCTGTTACTAGAACATAGTGTCTTGTTGTCTTAATGGTTGTTGACACAGAATTCCATTCATGCATTAATTTAACAAGCTCTTTTAATAATATGTAGTAAGTTGTTGTTTTTTTTAGGCATTCTAAAGAAAATGTATTTTTAATCATCTGAACATTGTGCAAAAAAAAAGTCTGAGGTTAGTATGGTTGGATCATAGTGTTAAGTGTTACCAAAACAACCAATTTTTTATTTTTATTTTGGGAGACTTAAGTGACAATAAAGGATGCAAAAAAAAAAGTATAATATAAGTATATTTAAAAATCTGATCCTCATTAATTGTGCAAGGCCTGTTTCAAAGCCTGACTGTTGTTACACTTAAATAATCATTATGCTTAAATCTTAATATTTAGAGCTTAACGTCAAACTGTGTATGTTGTATTTAGCAATAATAATTGTTGAAGTTGGAGGATTCATGGTAGAGATTAAATGATTTAAGCAAAGCTAGATTAAAGAATCAAGGTCTTACATTCTTAGCTTCTTTTGAAATTTACTTCTTTTATTTATGGATAAATATAAAAGATACTTCTCCTCTATACTTAATTGCGAACTATAACTGTATGATGGGAATGAATGTAAGATAACTATAATAACATATGAAATTATCTTTCTGAAACTATATTGATTTTATTCCGTGGTCTTTATTTTATGCTGCAGTCATTCTGTTTAGAAAATTACATTTAAGTGAGATGAGAATAATCCTATTATGTTGTGCTCTATACTTTCACCATGATGCTATAAATCCTTCAGTTGAATATTTGTCTCATATTTTCTATCACTGTGATTATTTTCTTTTGAATCAGCTGGAAGGTGAGCATAGTGAAAATGAAAAAGGTGGTTCCAGCTAGATGACTCTATACAAATCCTATTGGCACAATTTATGTGTTCTGTGGGCCAGGTTGTTGTTGTTGTTTTTCCAACATGCCAGGTTTTGAAAATTGTGGACGAAACTTTACATCTGTATTCTGTATAAATTTCATTCTCTTTTTTTTTAACTTAACACACAACCTCTGCATTTTATTTCATTGTCCTGCAAGTCTAAATGTGATTTAAAAGTGTTACATTTGGCTCCTTTGCATAATTACCTCTTTGAAACCTCAAGGTACCACAAAAAAAATGAAACTCAACCAGCAATTTGACCTTACACCTTTGGCATGGCAACCAAGAAATCTTTAACTTTCCATGATATTTGTCATATACTGGTGTTGACACAGTATAAATATCTAGTTTTATGAGTATGAATTTAAGTGTTTCTCCATAGTTTAGCAAGCCGTGTGTGGTTCTTTACATGCTTGTGTATACAACTTTTTAAAATGTTTTAACATTTTTCAATGGTACCTTTTAGAATTCACAACAAATGTTGTTTTTTAGGGATGTCATATTGAATAGGTGATGCTTCAGTTCAATATTACATTAATGTCTACGTTTAAATTTGCTTTGGGTTGTTTATACTATGTTTTATTCAATGTTTTATTCATTGGTTGTTACTAAGTATTTTATTGTTTGTACTGCTTTGTAATGAAACTAAATGCAACAAATATACTATATAAAACATTTCTAAATGAGTTTGTATCAGAGTATCAGTAAAAGCAAGCAAGAGCTCTTAACATTTTTCACTTATGAAATTCACTTGACACCAACACTCTTGGTCAGAGAAAAAGTTGCATAACAATAACATTTAAAACACTAAATTAACCAAAAAAAGACATACAGATAAAATTGTATTTCCATATGATAGGAAAAATGTGTACAAGAACAACTTCTTAATAAGGAGACATTTTTACATTAATAGGAATAGAACAGTTCAAATCTATATAATGAACTGAAAAATTAGAGATGTGTATATGTATTAAGAGTGTAAAAACTATAATATTATTTTGAGAAAGAATTTTTAAGCATTAAGGTTAAAAGAAACATTGTAATTTTTTTTTTGTTTAAAAAAATACATATTTTTTTTTAGTTTGTTGTTTCCTTGGCACAGATTGCAAAAAGCTTTTTGTTTCCTTTGCACAGATTGCAAAAAGCTGGCTTGGTGAAGGTCAGAAAGTTTGTGTTGGGTATGGTCTTTGTGGTGTGTTTGTGTGGTTTGGTACATACATATTTATACATTTTATTAGTATCCCAGAATGCCATGCCAAAAGCAGTCTTTTTTTTTCTCTTAGTTTCATTAAAGAAATATTGAATTCAGCATTCATTCAATTCTTGCTTAAAAAATGTTATGGACTAAATGGACATAAAAATTGTGGTGCATGTTTTATTGAACAAATCATACTTTACATATACATACATATACATGATTAGTGTCTTTCTAATTTTATTTCCCTAATTTACATTGACATAAACATGTCTCTACATTTTGTACAACTTCTATTTCTTTCTTTTTTATTACATCAAGTCAGCAGTTAAGTTGTTCATCCTTCTGGTTCATGGAAGCAAAAAAAAAATGATTGACATTATTTTTAATCATGCATTACTTATCAGAAAAGTATATGTAAATAATGCATCAGTCACATTGTAGTTTTATGTGAAATTTTATGTACCTTTAAGATTGGTTACTAAATTATATTGAAACAATCTTTGGATTTCAGAACTATGTTTTAGCTGAATTGGGTCAGTATCAAACATATGTATCAATTGCTTTTGATAATGTGCAAAACATAGTTTAGTTCATTATAACTCACTACTTGCTTGAACTTCTTTTGGTTAATAAGATATTGCATATACATTATCAGGAAATGTGTATGTTTCATATCTATTTATTTAAACCTAATAGGAATTTATTTTCATACAAATACAAGATTTTGTCTAAAAATGTCTCCTTAAATTTGACAAGGAAATTTGTGTAGAAATTCAGTTTCGTTACAAGGCAAAGGTCACATCTACTTTTTTTTTTAAATCAATTTATTTTTATTAAAGTTTGTGTCATGTAGACCTATTCCAGCCTCTATAATTTATCATTGTTTTATAATTAATAATAAGCAATGTTTTATGTGCAGTAAGGGATGCATGTACGGATCAATGTGGATCAATACACAATTTAAAATACAAATGAGTATACAAGTATTGAGTATAAATTAATGTAAATCTTCATTTCCTGAATTCCATTTAATGCCCTTTTTTGTTATGCATTATTATTAAGTTTCTGTAAATCTAACTTCTATTCCAGAAACAGGTTGTTATTGATATATTTATTTCTCTTAAGGTCTGATATGTTGGTCTCTTTAAGTTAAAGGAGATTTAAAAGAATCAAACTTCATCTGAATTATTCTTTTGAGTTCTACATATATATGTATTTTTTTTTAAATGTTTGACATGTGATAATTATTTATTTATTTTTTTTTTGTACATTAAAAGATAATTTTCAATTTAAAACAAAAAGATTTTGATTAAATCAGTGAAGATTCATTCTAAAGCTAATTAATAATTAATATGTTTTTGCAAAACGAAATATAAGAGAATGGATAATTTCAGTGCACTAACTAATTGGACCAACTGCATATTTAGGAGGGAACATTCTTGTAAACTTGTAATACAGAAAATGTTCATATAACCTGACAAGCCAGTTATTCGGATCAAAAGCATTATGTGCCAATTTAGTCCAAGTAACTGGAATCTAAAGTAACTGGAACAAAAAAAAATTGATTTTGTCTAGAACAAACAAAACAATGTTTGGTATAAATTCATAAATGTTGCTTAGTTTTCTTGTGGTTCTATTCCATGTGTTTCACATACACCAAATTAGACTGGGCTTTGTCCAATGTTAGAATTCAAAGATGTCAGTAGGGGTTTTTCATTGAATATTTAGCTTGTGAATTGTTTGGTTTTTAATGTAATTATTGATCAGAAGTGTTTTAAATGCTCTAAAGTGTGTCATTTGATTGTGCTTATGTAATGGAACACACTTGCATCACCTCAAACTGTTTTGTGGTTAAGTCAACATTTTTGTGGTACAACTTATTTCAAATGCATCGCTTCATGTGTTGTTTTTTTTAATTGTAAAAAAAAATGTTGATTCTAATATCAAACACTGTAATTAAGTTAGCATTCACCTAGGTATATTTTTTTTAAGTGGATTTATGTATTAGCTAATTAGTCAGGTAAATCTTTAATTGTGCATGTATCCAGATTTATTTTTGTTCTCTTTCAAATAAAGCCTAAAAGAACAACCAAAACAATATTCATTTCTTACTTTTTACTACTTAATTTTACATTCGTGCTAGCCACCGACCTGTGAGAACGTCTACATTACCTTAATTGAGCTAGTCCATTCACTTTTCACAGACATACACGTGACTTTATACAATTACCACGACAAAGAGCAGTGAAGTTCTTTGCAGCACATTTTGTATTTATTTCGAGACATTTTTTTTCCATTAGATCTTTATTTAATGCTAGTGTAAGTTCATTACATAGCCTAAGCATAGTAGTAGAAACTTCTTGTAAAATACAGATACAGGGTCGGCTTAGGAGGTAGTCAGTTTGGACTGCCGCCCAAGACCTTTCGTTTCAGGGTAGTGTAGATGATATTATTTAGCGTAACCTATATTCGGGTGTCTGCTCTCTGGACTGTCGTCTTGGTAGTTCCGGGTTCGAAGCCTGCTCGCCGTCCTACAGATCCTTGTTGAGATGAATGGGTTATCAAAACAGCTGACGCTAGCCAGTAGCCTTGCTTATCACCCACTATAGGGTCAATTCAGTCCTTGCGTAGGCCTCCCTCTAAAAAACAATAGAGTTCCTCGGTTTAACTTGTAGGAACCTACTCACCACGTTCGGAGTAAAGGAAGTCGAGGCATTTTGAAATCTGCTGCCATTTGGCTAAGTCCATGCATTAGAAGAGAACGGTGAGCTTATTTCTGATGGTGAAAGCCCGGCCTATAGATGGTCGCATTAAGGGGCGCTGAACCTCAGTTGAACCTGGCGTTTGATAACAAAACTAAATCTAGATTCTAAATCCTTTTTTTCTTTTAAATGACTAAAACAATCATAACTAATTATTGTTATTAGCATTATATTAGACCTAAAGTATCTGGCAGGACTCTGAAAGAGACAGTTGGAGAGCTCTCACGAAGGCAGCGGGACACACATTTGAGGCCCCAGAGGAAAGCCCTTGAAGAAGACAGGCGCAGATGACGTTAAACTTAGACACCCGGCGGACAACGACATTGTCTGCATCAAATGTAGAAAAATATGTATGTCGCAACTGGGTTTGCTTAATCATGTCACGTGTAAAAGAAATTTCTACAAATCAAATAAGAACATAAAACTAAAATGTTATTTAACCTTGGTTATGCTAATAATAGAATATACGTCGTCTGTTTGTGACCCCTCAACTCAAGAAGACATTAAGAAACTGAAACAAACACAAAATAGAGCAGTGAGACTCATAACAAACGAATATGCCTATTCACTTTTGATTAGAGTAACACGGTAACACCTTAAGTAAAGTAGCAAATACATAAAACATCTATACAAACGCTCCTTTTTCCCTGGTGCTATTAGTCTATTAGATTCTAATAATTAGAGCATGGAATGGGTTGCCTGAGCCAGCTAGGAAAACCAATGACTTGGTAGAATTGGTTAACATGCATGACTAGATTGACCTAGGAACAGGCGCAGAACGTAATCATCTTCTTTTTTGAACTTATGTCTGTATTTTATAAGATAAGAAGAAAGGAAACACTGCCCTCATCCCTAATCTTTGGAACCGAAGACTGAAGACATTGCCTTTAGGCTATTAGACCTAGATCTGTGTCTGTATCAATTTGAAAGAGTATTATTTGATTGACTCTTGAAAACTTTTAAAATGGATTTTGAAGATAACAATCTAGATCTAGATTCTAGAAATCAACTAATTAAGATCTGGAAAAAAAATATATACCTCAATGACATATTAATAATTAATTGAAATCTATTTAGAAGAAAATGCGAATATATTTAGCACAGTGGTTTCCGGCTTGTTAATGCTACGTTGACCAAGTTGTTTATAAACTAGATTAGAGATATAGATCTAGATCTACATACATAGACATAGACAGGTCTAGATCTAAACCTTATAGAATATCCAGATCTAGATATTGAATTTAGGTCCATAGACCTTTTATATCTAGGATCTAATTTAGATCTGTAAAATATCATAAATGGAATACATTCTTCCTTTCCTGCCAGAAAAAATAAAAAATCTTCCTATTCACATGGTAATTTTAATTAATTTATTTACTTCAAAATTTATTTTTTTTTAATCTTAAAATCTTAACTTAATCTATTCTAAATTCAAGATCTTCACACAGTACCCAGTAACCTAGAGGTGTTACATTTAAATTTATTTTAGACTCTAGATAGACATCTATATCTAGAACAAATCAAATACAAAATATTGCAATAATACTAATAATAGTAATTAAGTAATAATTAGATCTAGTCAATCTAGAATTTTATAATACATTATTACATAAAACACTGAACGGGAACCATAATTTACAAAAATAAAAAAACAGAACCTAATAAAATTTTCAGAAAGACAAAAAGAAAGAAGGCAAGAGGCATTACGTTTTTGTTATGTGAAGAGGCTCTTTTAATAAAACACAAACAAAATGTTAACGTCATAATAGATTATAATTAATTTAATGTTCATGAACACTAAAACCACTATTTTATTTAGTTTCTATTCCTCCATTTTGGTTCTCACCCTTTCAACATGCATTCGCACCATTCCACATTTACGACATTTACACTAACATGCGCACGTAATATATATATATATATATATTTCTAAGAATTTCTTATTCCATATAATATATATATATATATATATATATATATATATATATATATATATATATATATATATATTTTATGACTCTACATTGCACGTTGTCATTAGGTGTGAGACTGCGCACCATGAGACACGGGACAGAGACAGGAAATAAGTGTGGGAGTCAAAAGATGGCTGATGTAAACAAGTGTTGTTATTATTCGAATGTGTAATTGTTATCCGACTATTAGTCTATTATTAAATTGCTGTTTTACCTATCACTTTCGTTGAGGTTCTTTGGGCTCGCTGTAGGCAGAGTTACAGCAATTGGTATCAGAAGTGGGATTCTCAACGAAAGTGGGAACAAGGTCATTGTACACGACGGTTACAACATTTTTTTCTCGGATAACCCAACGTAAATTTTGGTAGGCCAACGTAAGAAAGATACTGGATGGCGTCAACGAAAACACTTGGTCAGCTTTCATTGATAGAACTTAGACGAGAACTCAGATGCAGAGAGCTGAAGGTAAGCGGCAACAAAGAGGCGCTCACGGAGCGTCTGAAGCAAAGCATCATAGATGATGAACAGGATCCGGACACCTATTTATTTGAAATAGAACCCGATACGGCGGAGATTTGGAAATCGATGAAAGAGCATATAAAGGAAGATCTGAAATTGGTGAAGGATGAACTTAAAAATGAATTAGGTAATAAACTTAGCTCTATAGAATCCGTTGTGTTTGGATTGAAAAAGGATATGGACGATTACAAACAACAATTAAGAGATGAGATAACTGAGCTCCGGTCGCGGATGGTAGAAGATGTTGATTCTAAAATTCAACAATTACGAAATGAAATGAAGGCGGAGCTGCAAAAGAAACAAGATGCGGGTGCCACTGTGACTGAAATGACGGGGAAGATTAAATCACTGGTGTTTGACGGCTCTGTGTCTTGGTCGGTGTATCGATTACAATTCGAGGCGGCGGCGCAAATCAACAGATGGGATACTCAAGCAGAGAAAGCAACTGGTCTTATGTTGGCACTCAGAGGAAAGGCAGCCGAATTGTTACAGACTATGACGGATCGGACGAACTACGATGCCATGGTCAAAACAATGGAACTACGATACGGCAATGAACACCTGCAGGAAGTTTTCAGGATGCAATTAAAGAATCGACAACAGAAGAGCGGAGAGACATTACAGGAATTAGCAGCAGACGTAGAACGTCTCGCCCGTCTTGCCTACCCATTGGCAACACAGGAACTTTTGGATGTTCTGATCACAGATGCTTTCATAGATGGAATGCGAGATTCGGAACTTAAGAAGGCCGTCTGAATAAGCGGAAAACGGAAAATCAACGAAGCCCTCATCTATGCCATGTCCTACGAGGCGGCCGAAGTTTCAGCGAGGAACATACACTATTGTCGGACGTTAAATGTGGCGGAAGAGGAGGATCTGCCGAGGCTGATTCGAAGAATGGTGGAAAAGGCTTTAAATGAACGGGAACATTATCAGACCTCAAGGCGTAGTAGAAAGACTTTTCGTTGTTGGAATTGTAACACTCCAGGTCATGCACGGAGGGATTGTAACATGTTGTTCCAAGGCCAAGGCCGTACATCAGAACGTCAAACGCTACGATTCCACGGGTTTAGGGAGCAAGAACGGGCAGCCCAGGAAATCGGAACTCCGAGAATGAAGACTCCTTTCAGAGTGTTAGAGCAAAGCGGAACCTTGAGAGTGCAGGGAAAGATTGGCGCTGGTTCTTATAGGTTCCTCTTGGACACAGGGGCTACGCGGTCGATAGTTAGACCCAGTCTGATCGGAGATCAGGAAATAATACGAGTGAATGGCTACACTCTTAAAACGGCAGGTGGCGAACTGTTACCTATACTAGGACAGGTACGGCTTAATTTTGAAATAGGAAGTCAACCATTTAGTCATGATTTTCTGATCGCCAATGTTGTCGACGACTGCATCCTTGGTCTGGATTTTATGCAGGAATTCGGTTTATCTCTAAACATTGGAAGTGGAACTGTACAATATGGACACATAGAGTTCCCATTGCTTGATGATGGTGTGGAAGGCATTCAGGTGAAACGAATCGAACATACGACCATACCAAAATGGTCTAATCTGTCAGTAAACAGGTATCATAAAAGGGACAAACTGAAGTGGAACAAACTGGAAGGCCAGCTACATACTAGAAGAGCGGAGATTGCAACATCAACCAATCATTGTTGTGGCTATACGGGTAGTTACAAGGAAAGTGTTGGTGGTGGCAGCGCCGTCGATGATCATAATGACAAATCAGATGCGTCTAGCTTTCAAGATAAAGAAAGTGGCAACCTTTTTAACGATAAGCGCAGACCCGAAAAGAAAACGCTGGATGGAGAAACTAGAGGATTGACCTATAGGCAGAGTGAAACTATTGCTTTCGATGTCCGTGATACGAGTGCTTCAATGGGCATGACCAAATCAGACAACGTTGGGTCTGCGTCCAATACTCCTGTTTGGCTACCAGTACTAACTGCAGACAGAAATTTAATAAGAACTGTACGGGCGGCACCTCGAATGAACAATACAAATACCAGAAAAACCATCAACAGGTCTGTACTTGACAAACGTGTGTACGTCTGCCTTCACAAAGCAGAGTAAAAGATGAATCAATTTCAGCGGAAACTGGACACTGATAATGTGGTTAATGGACATGTGTAGAAAGGCCTACCTTCTGGAGATAGCGGGAAATGACTGTGTGTTTTATAGCCTGGCCTCCAGTGGAACTATAACTTTCTTGCCAGAACTTCATCTGCACTGACAATTCCACTGCCCTGTCGAAAATCTGGTCATGTTCGGGACGAACATAACTAAGGAGGGGGCAGTGTTATGACTCTACATTGCACGTTGTCATTAGGTGTGAGACTGCGCACCATGAGACACGGGACAGAGACAGGAAATAAGTGTGGGAGTCAAAAGATGGCTGATGTAAACAAGTGTTGTTATTATTCGAATGTGTAATTGTTATCCGACTATTAGTCTATTATTAAATTGCTGTTTTACCTATCACTTTCGTTGAGGTTCTTTGGGCTCGCTGTAGGCAGAGTTACAGCAATATATATATAGAGAGAGAGAGAGAGAATATAGATCTATATGATATTTTATTATATGCTAGGACAAATTTGTACAAGTGCTTCTTCTTTCCTAGAGAATGGAATGGGTTGCCTGAATCAACAAGGAAAACCAATGCCAATGACTTAGCAGTCACTAATTAACATGCTAATTAGATTGACACATGACACAATTATATTCTTTTTTTTTGTAAACTATAAGATGAGAAACTAGAGTTCTAGTTCTTGATAGACAGATCTATAATAATTATATATATAAAGTAAAATGTAAGGAGTAGGTATTTTCCGAATAGAAATCAAAATGGTTTGACCAATCTTGATGAAACTTTGCACAAATGTTCCTTGGGTGCTAACTGGAACAGTGACGTATGTATAGTCTATAGTAGCCCTTAAACAAACTAAAGACCTTCAAAAAAAAAGTTGCCCAACTCTATGAAAGTATTAGAATTTGATGAATCAAGGCCATGTTTACCATGTTTAGATTGAAAGGATCTAGATCTAATTTTTAAAACAACACTTTGCACAGATAGTTTTTTACTTTGACACATATGAAAATACAAAATATAGTCTATTGATTTCATTATTTAATAAAATTGACCTTCAAATTTGTGTTTCAAAAGCATTTTTACATTCATAAATTCGTTCCTTATATCTGCGAATTTAGAAGTCCTGACGTACATTCTTTCATTAGACAAGACCGAAATGTTACACATCTCTCTATTTCTAGGTCTAAAATCTAATTCAACTCTAAGATGATAAAACTTCCCTTTACAAAGATAGTTTTATACTTTAACACATAAACATACTAATTATAATTATAGTCCATTCATTTCATATTTTAATCAAATTAACATTCCAATTTGTTTTCCATTTTTCATACATTCGTTCGCTATAGCTGCTAAGTCGTATTGACATACATTTTAATGGTTCCATTCATGATTCCGTACATCTAACAAAAAGGTCATGCATGCACAGAGCGAAGCCTCCACGCACGCGCAGAAAGAACTCTATCCAAGCCAATATTTAACTCTAGATTAGTCTAGATCTAGGCTATCTCTAACTCAAGATCTAATTCAAAGATGATAGATCTACTTTATATTTAAACACATGAACATACAAAATAAAGTCTATTCATTTCATATTTTAATCAAATGTATGTAGGCTTACAAGCAAATGTTTTATTTGAAAAACTTGATTTAGGTCGATTAGCTATTTTGATAGCTCCATTCATACTATTTTTACATTCACGCATTCACTATACTTATAAAAGTATTATTTCGTTTAATTGTTTACAAAACACTCTCAATGACTATATCGACAGTGATACGCAAATTAAGACCTGCAGGCCACTGCTAACATATGGCTAGTCATATATAAAAACACTATTTAGTAACTATTAAAACCAACCTGCAAATCTCCTCACATCTCTAACAAGACTAAAATAAGACTCTTTAACTCTAATGTCAAGGCAGTAATACTGTATGGTTCTGAAACATGGAGAACAACTGAAGCAACAATAAAAAAAAAAAAGTACAGACCTTCATTAACAGATATGTCTGAGAATTATCTTAAAAATACACTGGTATGACAAAATAGAAAACACAAAACTGTGAGAGAGGGGTGGACAGAGAAATATAGAGGTGCAGATCTTAGAGGGAAAGTGGAGATGGATTGGTCACACCCTTAGAAAAGATACCAACAAGCCTTAGAGTGGAACCCCCAGGGTACAAGATGTAGAGGAAGACCAAAAAGTATGTGGTGACGTAGTGTACTAGATGAAGCTGAGAGGACAGGAAAGAGACATTAAAAAAAACTAGTAAGAGACCATGGAGAGTGGCATGTTTTTACTGAGACCCTATGTTCCATGAGGAACACAAAGGAAATTTGATGATGATAATAGTAACTAATATTAGTATTATTATTAATCTGCATAATTTGTACATCTCTTTAAATACTTTTTACCATCTCCATCCTCCCACCTTTTTGGAACCAACCAATCCTTTGTGCGCGAGGAATTTCTCAACCACTCGTTATGAAATGGAATTTCAGTCATTAATGTGCCGCCATGACCTTATGATGCAAATATTCAACCAATGACAGAATTGTTTTTATTTTTTTTTTTTCAAAATGGCCTTGCACTCTTCCACTCAATGATCTAGAAATTCTAATGTCTGTACTTAGAAATTAAGATTATTATTTCATTACTTGACTTCTACAATTATCTTATTACTGCATACCATTTGCAGCTATGTTTCAGTCATTTTAGAGAAGATCAAAGTGATACTTTTTTTTTGTTGTTAGGCCTATTTTCTGGATCTTGTAGGTCATAAATAACTTTATATATATAAAAAATGTAAACTTAAGTTCCTTCTGAAAAGGAACACTAATCAGTTTCCAAGAGATAATTTTGAGTAACTAAACTAAAATGTAAGGCTAAGGTTTTATGTGAAAAGCACATTCTTATTTCATGTTCTAGCAAATATATCTTTGAACTTCATCTTCATGATTAGTATTACAAATATCATGACAAAATATTGATTGAATTTAAATGTAAAATTCCACCCATAACCTTGGGCAGTAGAAACAGATGATCTTTACATCATCTGCCCCATAGATCACAAGGTCTGAAAGGGGTATTTTACTACTCATATCAAGGTATATATTGTCATTTTTTTTTTTGTTGTTTTTTTTTTAGGATTTTGATGGTCAGAAAAGAGCAGAACGTTATTTTCAGATTATCATTATTCTTTTTGCAGTGAGTACTTTTGTCTATTTCTTGTTTTTACTTTTTTTTTTTCTTAAATGCATTTTTGAGTTTTTCAATATTACTATTTTTAATTGTAACATATTTACTAATCATAACGGGATACTTTAATCACTTTTTTGTTAGCATTTTTTTAAAAGAATTTGTTACATTTTAAGTTAAAGGAATTTTCCCCCTCTATGTCAAAAATATTTGTTTCTTCAGTAACTAAACTTTGTGTAGAATGTTGCATTAATTATTTCACAATAATTTATCCAGATTAAGTACCAATGTTTCTTTTTTTTTTATTGAAACAGAATTAAAGAATCACAATACTGAGACAAGTTTGCTGGTTTTCAAAATGTTTACTGTGCCTGGAAATTGTTTTATTAGAACTTGAATATGTACACTTGCACTTTTATCTTTTGGGTTTCAACGCTATAAAATGAAAGACATTACACCACTCTCAGTAAAACAATATATTATATTGTAATTCAACTGGGCCACTTGTTTTACCCATCACCACCTTCATATTTCTTCCTAAAAAGAAATTTAGCAAGTTGTTTGCCAAGTTCTGTTATATTGATTACAATACTGACAAGCTTTAATAAATCTTAAAAAGTCTTCTAAAGCAACCATTGATTAATGCCTGAACTATTCCTATTTTGTCTTAGTATTTCTCCATATCTATGCTTCTTATGGAGGCGTGGTGGCTGAGTGATAAAGTGCATTGCTTCTTTGTGCTCAAATCTTGGTGAAGGCTGGATTTTTAATTCTTTATGGGGCGCCCAGCTCTAATGGGTACCTGGAATTAGTTGGGGGAAAAGTAAAGGCGGTTTGTTATTTGTTGTCTGCATGACACCCTCATAAACCATGGGCCACAGAAACAGATGATCTTTTATCATCTGCTCTATAGATCACAAAGTCTGATAGGGGAGCTTTACTTTTTTTTTACTTATGTTTCTTATAGAAATATTTTTCAGACAATTTTTTTTACTACAGTACCCAACTAGTTATATTATACAGTTGATAATCTCATACATTTTACTAGTACTTGGTCTGAAAATAATAATGATTAATGTGAAAATTTAAAAAAGAGGACATCCTTTTATCTTTAAAAGCTTCCCAGAATTGCTTTGTCATTTACCAACCTCTGTTAATAATATTTCATTACATAGCAAAGATCTGTAGAACTTCAAGATAAATGAGATAACACAATTCAGGCTGTATAGTATGTAGTAATATTTCATTAGCTAGGACAACTTAAAGTTGCCATGGCATGTTTTAAAATTTGCCCTTAGTATATAATATACTGTTATCATAAAATCATCATCAAAAATGTATGTCACTATATTTCTTTAGTGTTTGAAATAATGTGTACTTTTATTTCCTTCCAGGTTGTTGGTTTTGTTTGGGGTTATATAACTCAGCAGTTTTCTCAAACATTGTATATCCTCTTTGCTGGAGTTACAGTGTCTGCATTGGTAAGAGAGTAAACTGGTGTGACAGTCATTTAGTGAAAAAGTCAATTTTGACAATGATAACAATAGAATTGACAGTGTCACAACTATTTTGAAAGTCATCTAATTTAGTTGTGGAAAAAAACTAACTTCATTATGACTTTCACTAAATAACTGAATTTGTCATATATAGTTTATGACTTAATGGATGTTTATGAAAATGTTAAAAACAGTCAATAGGATTAATCTAAATTGGCTGATATAAAAAAAAATAATTTTAAATTACCCTGATTTTAATTTAGAAAGAAAAGCAAGCTAAGTTCCCCTTCAAGATCCAATAGTTTCTGTGATAAGCATTTCACAGTGGTGGTTAATTGTCAAGCTGCTGCCTTTTCTGAAGATTTGGGGAGGTATCATTGTAGAGATCATGAGACTAAATTCATTCTTACAATCTGCAATAAAAGTTCTGGTGTTTAAGAAGTGGAGTTAGAATATAGTCTTAATAAATTTAAACTTTTTAGAAGTCTATCCAAGTTCAACGTAATTGTTTTAAAATACTTTATTGTTACTGTTCACATGTATTGTTTTTTGTAATGCCTTCAATTAGAATTTTATTTTTTTTCTTCATACCTTCAAACAATTAAGTTGACTCTGATTCCATGGAGCATTTATAGACGCAAACCCCTTCAGTGGCAAGCTGTCTTGGATCAAGCTTCTAAAGGAGCATCTCAACAAGGATCTGCCAACATGACACAGTTGAAAACTAAAAAGAAAAAACTGAAAGATTAAAGTTACCATATTTAACATTTTCAAATTATTCACTTTTTATTAAAAGCTTAATCCTTTATTATTGGAATGTTCAGTTCCAAAACTAAAATTCCAGAGCTTCTTATTGTTTTAGTAAATGTAATAATTAATAGAGTCCAGTACTGCTATGGAAGTATTTTCATCTTGATGACATTGCTGTCCTAGTCATATACATTGATGTTCCAGTTATTGTTTTTAAATCATGAGTACTTGCAGTGTAAGGTTCAATGCACAAAATAATCATCATAAGAGAACTAGACCTAATAGATTGTCCTGTTGTGAATCAAAAAAATGTTTGCCTTTTAGTTTATATTATTGTTATAGCATCAAAGCATTTTGTTTGGTTTATTAATTAATAATTTGGTAAAGGGTGCTTTTCTAATTAAAATTACATGTTAAAAATTGTTTATATTTTATGAATATTGTGGTAATTTTTTTTAATTTTTTTTTTCATTTTTTATTGACTATTTATTTAATTAATATTGTTGATGAAAAAAAATTAACACAAAAAATTTATGAATTAAGTGTTGATGTTTATTGAATATTTCTTTTCATTAAAAAAAAAAAAGTTTATTGCACTAGCTAGACCACGTTATGCTTTTTCTAAAAGCTAAATATATTTGTGCAGTAGAGAATTGCTAAAAAAAAAAGTGATTGAAATATTATTTTTGTTTTTATTTTAACTGCATATATATATATATATATATATATATATATATATATATATATATATATATATATAACAAAATTAATACTGGGCTAGCATGTAGACCTATATTCACACAAATTATATACAGTTCTCAGAAAAAAAATAAGGTGCCAATGGAGATAATTTCAAGTTTATAATTTTCTCATAATCCTTTCCAATTTTTTATTATTTAAATCTCTGCTGCAGACATTTTTTTTTAAATTAATTTTTTATTTAAATGAAATATTTAAAAAAAAAAAAAAAACGAGCTTAGATTTTGTAAGGACTAAAAAAAATACTGTGTTGACCTTCCTTCTAACCACAAAAAAAATATTTTTAAATTCAATTTCCGACTTCCCTCCAAAGTATACCACAGAGTTGAAGATAATCTACTTCCTAGTCCAAATCTCCCGCATGACGACGGGGGATGGCAGCGGGAAGGGTATGAACCCGAGACCATCGAGACGACTGAAGAACAGTCCAGTACGCATACCGCACGGCCAGATTTAAGTGCGCCAGCATGTTTGGATTAAATTCTGAGAATGTCCAATGGTAGCGCAATAAATAACGTGATGCTAGAACAAATGAACGCGCAGACTTAGCAAGAATTCTATCGATTTTTCAGTCATTTGCCCCCCCCCCCCCCCCCCCCCCCCCCAAAAAAAAAAAACCGCGCATTTCTTATGACAACACAGAAACTTTATGCGCCGAATAACGGTCAGTTTTTAGGCTGGTTGAGATGCTTGACATTCAAATCAACCATACAAGAACTTCTTCGACGGATTAAGAACGCCGAGGCTCACGACCAGAACCTCAGATATAGGATTCAAAATGAGCTCATGGATCTGATGGCATATTTTCCCGTCATCTTTGATTGACTGTACGCTTGATTTTAGCCACGAAAGCAGAGGTGTTTTTTTTAAATAGCCTTTTGTGGACGTATCAGATTCAGAAGTTGAAATGAAGAGTGAGATTCAGAAGTTGAAATGAGGTGCACTTTAAGTTCACTTTATGTGGTTAAAAAGCCAGTACTTACGTAAGGTAGTATACACACAGAAAATACTGTGGGACATTTTGCTAACTAATAATACTAAAGCCTGTGTGATGAGCACTTTGCTGTACGGAAGCGAAACATGGTCAACTTACTCATGGCAGGAAAAAAGCTGATTGTCTTCCACCTCCGATGCCTAAGGCGGATCTTTAAAATAAGGTGGCAAGATAGAATAACCAATGAGAAAGTGCTACGAAGAGCAGCAGACGGATAGACCACGTTCGTAGAATGCCAATATGTCGACTTCCACAAGACATTTTGTATGGCGATCTAGCAGGAGAACCGCTGGTCGCCTACTTTTACCGTGTACGGATGTATGCAGATGCAACATGAAGCTCTTCAAAATCGACACCTAGCAGCTGGGAAAAGTGGCACCGGATAGATCCACTTGGAGAGAGAGAGCATAAAAGAAGGGTCTCGAATTGCAGATGCCATACACAACAGCAGCAGAAAGAAGGGTGAAAATGCAACGGCGTCTGGTGATTAGGCCTACATATGCCCAGCCTGTGACCGCAGCTGTGTATCAAGGATTGGCCTCTTTAGTCACACAAGACGTAAAATGCCACAGGCAGACAGATATGATATATATAATATATATATATATATTGTCAGCCCTTACGGCTCAGGACCCCGCGCACTGCTAAAGTCTCATCTGACGTAAATGGACCTGAAAGCGAGGCTTTCTTTCTCATGTCTAAAGCCACTTCGTTTCTTTGGCTCTCTGTAAGGTTCGTATAAACACACAGTCTGTCTCCATGCTGTCCAATCTTGTGATATTTCCTCTTTGCCTGTAGTTCTCAGATCTCGCTTTATCTGTAAGCTCAGCACAAACATGACCTATGAATTATAAACAGTATTACCATTGAGACTTAAACTCTACAAACTCATTGGTTTTCCTTGTTATTTCATGCAACCGTTCCATGCTATAATGACCGTAGGAAAAACGAGCGCTTGTACGAATTTGTCCTATAATATGTGTTTTTTTTTCCTTAGTACCGTTACATGTATTATATTAGGTTGTGTTTTATAAGTTATGATCATATGTCTATGGTTATGATTCACGTATAGGCCTATGTATTATTGCTATTTTACTTTTTTAGTCTTCGGTCCTGAAGGCAAAACTTCTATTGGTAGGGGTTGGAGGCATTGCAATTTTTTTAGGTAGGCCTACTTCCTATATGTTTTCTGAGTTTAAAAGTGAATTTTATGAACAAAAATATGCTGTAATGACTTGGGTATGTCAGATAGCCAGTATTGTCAAAGAAATATAAATTATTAATATAATAAAACTTGAATCGGATTCTAATCTTTATTAAGGCCTAGTTTTCAATTAAGTAAAATTTGGGATTAAGTACACAAGAGGGGGGCAATGTCGTCGATAATTTAAAACCCTTAATTTTGCTAGATTCTTTTATTTTGCTATAAATATCTTTTGGGCGGACTTATAATAATGTTTTTTTTCTTTTAGTTCCTAATAAATAAAATACTCGAAAATAACACAAAGGCATATTTTTTAGTTTTCCATATAAGCAAGTACAAATTGATACAAGGGCGGCGTTTTCTCTAGTGCCATCAGAGCATGGGAGCCTTGCCTAAATCAGCAAAGAAAACCAATTAACACGTTACCCACGACAATATTAAAATATGGATACGCTTATGGCGTAGGCTAAATATATTCTATTTAGGTACTTCTGTAATTTATAAGATAAGAGTTAGTTTTTTATTGTTCTGTACCTAATGCAACTGCCTGGCCCATTTATCACTATGAGCATTGTTGGTCACCTTTCACCTCTCATTTGTGACAAGGAAGAGAAAAATCCCCTTGTCTTTATAGTAAGATACATTACAAATAGGGGCCTACAGTCAGACGTTTCACCTTACGTATATCTAGAGCTAGATTACTATCCAGTCGACTTCCGAGTGTAAATGGTTCATGCTTCTTCACACGACTGTGTTGAACAAAGGTGAGACAATTCACGTCGGTGACCTATTGTAACTGGTTCGCGTTTCTTCACATTGTGTTAACAATCAAACTATCCCTCTTCATGTGCTATGGCTTGGCGAACGATAAGCAGTTTTGATAATAAAAGGGAAAGACAAACCATTTATCCGAATGATTTTAAGAAATTATCAAGCAGCTTAGCAGCCACATTTAGAACATCAAGGCGCTTAGAACCTACTCATGTAGAAAGGGGACGCAAATGTTTAGAACTCTCAAATCACTGACGGATCCAGAAAAAAAAAGAGGAGCGATTGCAGTCCCTCCCCCCACCCCGTCCACAAGGGGATGGCATTCTAAAGGATGACTACAAAAGCTTCAAGCAAAGTGTTAAATGATGATTTAAAGTATTTAATTCACAATATAAATTTCTCTGAATATTCACAATTAACATCTAAATAATTTAGTCTTGTTCTTTAAGGCGTGGAGTATGTTTGATTACGACTAAGTGTGCAGGCTTTGTACAACTTGTAGCCTATAGGCTACTAGGTAAAAAGTTGATACAAAAGATGTATATTATTGTGTTGCATGAATGGCGAAAGAAAATATGTCTATTATGTGATCAAGGCAAATACGACTAAGAAGGAACCACTTGACTAGATATTGATAAATCTGATAACACGTTTTGTTGTGAGGATCGTGGAAAACACAATTTATCATATTAAATAAGGCTTCAGCGCAACTATACAGCAATTATACATAAAACACTGAACCATAATCTTCAAATACAAAAACAAAATTTAATAAAATACTCAGAAAGACACAACGATAAAGGCACATTCCTCATCCCATATGCTAGGACAAATGTGTACAAATACTCCTTCTTCCCTAGTGCTATTAGAGCATGGAATGGGTTGCATGAGCTAGCCAGGAAAACCAGTGACTTGGCAGAATTTAAGTCATTGGTAAATATGCATGACTGAATGCATGACGCGTAGGGCGTAATCATCTTCTTTTTTGAAGTAACGTCTGTATTATATAAGATAAGATAAAAACTCATTTTTGAATTGTCGACAAATATTTCGCCATTGGAAAAAAAAAAGTATACGCGTAGGCCTATATAATATCCTGATCTTGAAATTGAACTATATAATCAACTCAGTGGGTCTATAGGCCAAGTAGGAAATGGAGAAATGTGGCTTATAACTTCGAGATGTAGGCCTATATTTTGATAGCGCATCCAATTAACCTATATATATGTCCGTATAGCATTAAATTTATGAGGACCTGTCCTTGTTACTTAAGCCCCACAATACCTTCCTCTGTATATGTATTACGGCATATGCTATATACACATAGACTATATATTTACTGTCTATACAGTGGCGTAGCATCCATGGCGTGAAGGGGTTCAATGAACCCGGGCCCACGACCATTAGGGGCCCACAGCCGAAGGAGTAGCAACAATGGCGTAAAGGGGTTCATTGCACTTGGGCCCATGACTCTTGAGTAGTTGGAGTGAGAACTTGCTTATGACACTCAACCCAGTCATCAAGGAATGCTCTAAGACAGTGTTTCTCAAACTGTGTGCCGCGGCACACTAGTGTGCCGCCGAAGATTTGCAGGTGTGCCACGGGAGTTTTCAGAACGCCACACGTGCAGCGTTACACAGGTCTGCCTACTATTAAATGTTTATTTTACATTGCGACGACATCCCCACTTGCAACGACCAGTAATAGTAGTGGATCGCTCCATAGTGACGGAAAGGGGTGTTAGCTCTTCAGGTTATGGAATTGTCCACTATACATATATCATTATAATGACTCAAATGTAGGCCGCCTTAGCAGACGCACAGCAGTTCTTGAATTGGTAACGATAATAATAAGCGATGTGTTTCGTGTAAATTGTTTAGGTGTATGCTGATAATAACAAATTATTACTAAGCCTTATTCATTGTTATCCATGGAGAAATACGTTAGTAACTGCGGAAGTGTTCAATGAAAAGCAAGGAACCAAACGAAGGTACAAAGAAGATTACATTGGATATGGTTTCATATCTTCTGGACCTGAAGATGCTGCATTGCCATTCTGTCTGATCTGCAATGCAGTTCTGTCGAATAAGGCGCTTGTTTCAAGCAAATTGAAGAGACACTTGGAAACAAAACATCCAGCTGTAAAAGCGCAACCGAAGGAATACTTCGAAAACATCAGGGCTTAACAAAATAGACAAGCTTAGAAACTTAAGAACTACCTAAAGCTGCCAGAAAAGGGATTAATAGCAAGTTATAAGGTTGCTCAGTTATTAGTAAAACGCAAGAAAGCACACACAGAGGCTGAATCAGTCATTGCACCAGCTTTAGCAATAGTTGTTGAAACTATCTTTGGACCAGATGCCGCCAAAAAAAGTTTAAAAAGTTCCTTTTTCAAATGGTACTATCTTGCGCAAAATTGAAGACTTATCGTCAGATTTACAAGTTCAAATCTGCGAACACTTTGACGTGACTGACGATGAAGTGTCTCTGCTGTGGTCTCTTCAAGTTGATGAATCCACTAATGTTAGTGGCAAAGCCCAGCTGCTAGCTTTTATTCGGTTCATAAAGGATGAAAAATGTGTCAACGAATTCTTATTTTGCAAAGACTTACCAACTACGACCAAAGGCGAAGATATTTTTAAGTGGTGAACGAAAACATTTTGCTATTCAAAGTACAGTGGAGAAAAACTTTGTAAGCGTTTGCACCGTTGGCTGTCCTTCCATGCAGGGAAATAGAAAGGGATTCGTCACTCTTGTGCGTCAAGAAAATCCAAATGTATTAGTTGTTCACTGCATGATCCACAGAGAAGCTCTTGCCTTCAAGTCTTTGCCGAAAGATTTGATGTCTGTTCTGGATCAAGTGATTGAAGTTGTAAACTTCCTCAAATCTCGACCGCTTGTATCCCGACTTTTCTCCGGGCTTTGTGAAGCAATGGATTCAGACTACAAATGTCTCCAGTATTACACCAACATTTGTTGGCTCTCCAGGGAAAAATTGTTAAAGCGTGTCATCCAACTCAAGGCTGAGCTGGTTTCATTCTTGGAGGCTGAAAAAAAAAGACTTTGGATTTTCTATTCATGACCTGATCTGGTGGGTTAAGGTGACATTTCTCTCTGATTTATTTGACAAATTAAATTCATTGAATTTAAGTCTTCAAGGACCATCGGAAACCATCATCATTGCATCCTCAAAACTGAAGTCATTTGGTGAAAAGTTGTCTTTGTGGCAAAGTAAGATCAAGAAAGGACTGCTTTCCTACTTACAACGAATGTGCTTCAAATAAAGAAATCACCCCCGAAATTCTGGACACTTTGAAACACCTGCAGTCAATATTGCAGCATTACTTTCCAACAGTTGGAAGTAATGAATATGAATGGGTCAGCTATCCATTTGGAAACAATGAAGCTACAAATCTTACAACTGAAGAAGAAGAGCAGCTCATTGATTTAAAAAACGATGCAGTTCTTAAGTCAAATTTTGCCGAGAAAGCTTGGATGTGATTTGGATTTCAATCAACATGTTATATCCTGCAATCAGTTTAAAAGCAATCAAAATAATTCTTCCATTTGCATCTTCATGGTTTTACGAGTTTGGATTTTCAGCACTGACTGAAATCAAATCTAAGAAAAGAGAGACTTCTTACAATAGTCGATGACATGCGAGTTTGTTTGTCGACTTTGGAGCCTCAAAAAACAGGCACACCCTTCACATTAAATGTAATACTTAAAAACACATAAAATCTTTTTTTCTTTTTATTATAAAACAACTGTTGCTCTTCGTGGTGTGCCGCGAAATTTTTGTAGTTTGTTTACTGTGCCGGCAGCCAAAAAAGTTTGAGAAACACTGCTCTAAGAAAATGAGATTCATATATTTTGATGTACTAAAGCTGATCACTCAAATTACTTTGTGTTCTTCAAAAGAAAAAAAAAACGCCTGGAAGCTACAGCATAGAAACATTCGATTGTTCAGCTCAGGGCCGGCCTTAGGCTACTGCATTCTATGCGTTCGCAGTGGGCCCCGCCCTTTCATAGGCCCCTGCGCAACTTCTAGTTGTAAATTATTAAATTAAACCAATATAAATTGTATGTATATAATAACAGGGTTTTCTTGGCCTCTTGATTTTCCAGAGCCTTATATAAATCGTCTGTGATAGCAAATATACAAAAAAGTCCTGGAAATCTCA
Organism: Biomphalaria glabrata; assembly: GCF_947242115.1. Lineage (NCBI taxonomy): Eukaryota > Metazoa > Mollusca > Gastropoda > Planorbidae > Biomphalaria > Biomphalaria glabrata. The sequence continues at coordinate 13,372,712 of NC_074723.1, read as the reverse complement.
AGAAATTATTATAATCTCATAAGACCTCATAAAAATCTCCGAATAGACAAAATTGTCAATTTTGGGGTGCTGATCCTACGCGCGATTAAAAAAAAAAACTGGCATTGTCAGCTTTCATTTAATAAAAATGTATTGCTAAGACGAATGTATTTTCTAATACAAAATCTTAATTTGATACTGTGCTTATCCCTACCCAGACTTGGCCCCGCGAAATCCGTTTTGCATAGGGCCCCGCAAACTGGTTCAGCTTATTGTCGAGTACAAACTTGTAATCGCAATCAGCGTTACATTAACAATGTTGGAAAGCGAGCAGCAAGTTCTACATGAAGTAAGAAAGTATTGGAATGTCTTTTGGTAATTGCACCCATGCATTCAGATAACTCAATTGTTCTGTCACACACTACATTCGTTTATTTGGAGGAGGGGGCCCACGAAGATATTCTCGAGCCCGGGCCCACAGATACCTTGCTACGCCACTGTGTCTATACTATAGTCTATATAATATATTATTATAGCCCTATATTTAAATGACAACGTAAGAGGTAAAAGGGAAAGGGGAGAAATATGAGGAATGTGACAAAAATATTAAGATGCAATAGAAGTAGATTCTATATATAGTTCTAAAGCTAATTATCTTGCTGTTTCCAGTAATTTAGAAATTTATTATCCCCCCCCCCCCAACCCAAATATGTTTCAAAAGCCAATTTTTTTTTTTTTTTAAATCTCCACATTTTGCTCTCTCCCTAGATTTATACACCCATATAACTGCCGAAGGTTGAAATAACGTTATGAAATTAACTATTTGTGTAGACATTTAATTTTAAAAAAGGAGCTAGACATCTAGACTCTATGAGCTAGTCCAGATTTAAATTTAGTAGAGATAAACTTATCAGTCAGTCTGTTTATTTCTGACTCATTCTCGTAACCATCCTTTGGGTAGAGAAAACAAATTAGTGAGATTCTAGAGTGAGTTCCCTCATTCGCCTCGTTTTGGTTGTTTTGTTCGTAAGGGGAAAAAAAAGTGTCGCCATTTTGTTGGATAAAGTGCTTTTCTAAGGATATTTTTTGGTTCCCGTGCTTCCTTCGGGATGGGGGAGACAAAAATTATTTATCATATAGATGATGAAGATACCCCCTACCTAATAAAGCTCCCCATCCCTGCAGATCGGGTAACTTTAGGTGATTTTAAGAATGCATTAAATCGACCGAACTTCAAGTTCTTCTTTAAGTCAATGGATGATGATTTTGGGTAAGAGTAAGACAGACTGTGACTGTGAGACTGACGAGTGTCCTATCACCAAGTGACCAATGTGAATCTTGAGTGTAATGTTTAGTTTTTTTTTTAAAGTTTAGCAAAGTTTTTTACAAATAAAAAATTAGCACCCATTGGCACTCTAATACTTGCAATGTCAATAGGTAGATTTAGAGTCTAAGTCTAGATCTAAAATTTATAATCTATTCTTATATCTAATCTATACTTAAAAATTAATTCTACATACACGTAAGTCGTAACACTACAGTCTACACTTACACTAGTTACAGATCTCTAGAATGATAGAATCTACTAATCTCTAATCTATCTAGATCTAGATTCTAAATGTAGACACTAGAGTAGAATCTACTTATAATCTAGACTATTCTAGACTGACTTTTCACTAGATCTAAATAGTCACTACACTACACTTACAGATGTAACTAGGACTATGTCTACCTACAGTGTCTACATTTTACTAAATATAGAGCTCTAGATCTAGAGTAATTTATTTATTCTTGACATTACATTAATCCAAACATCTTGCTGTTACTGTTACGCTGTTTTTGTGGTCATTAAATCTTTATTTTGATATTTTATAGATCTATAATAATCTATTTGAAACTAGCGCGCTGATGATTCTGATCCAATTTCCTTCAATTTAGCTGTCTTTTTATGTAAGAAAAAAGAATTTCAAATTTGAAAGTCAGGCTTTTTTTTCTTCCTACCTATGTTACCAGGATGACTTTACCTCTTCCTAGGGTTAAGACTATAGGGCTATGCTAATGAACCCACCAACATTTGTTCTGTTTTTGGAGCTGATTTATTTGATTCATAAGCCAAGTTGTTTGATTTCATACAAAAAAAAATTAATAGGGTGTTTGTATTAAATTACAATTTTCTTACCAAAATTTATTCCAAACAACCAGTTTTGGACATCAATATTAATGATCTTGTATTAGATCTATATTATATTTGTTTTTTTTTGTTTGTTTGTTGTTGTTGTTTTTTATAGAGAAATAATGGCATAAAATGGGCAAATATTTGGAGTGAGCTTGATACATTCTATAGAGAGAATATAGAGAAAAGAGGATTCAGCTATTTAGGCAAGAATGGCCATCCTAGCCTGTACTGTACTATACAAGAGATCATCTGTATTAGAAATTAATTAAATGAATAAACAAAAAAACACAAACTTTAAACATACATCTATGATCTAATCATGCAAACATAAAATAAGTCTAAAAGTTGGTGTAGAAGTCTCTATCCCAGTGACCTTCTTCTTCTTCTTCGTTCTCATTGTTATTTTGGAGTGTTCAGATGACTAGACCAATACATGAGATGAACTGCGCAGTGGTTTCCATATCAGGGAGCTCTCCATATAGTTTTCTTTCTATTGGGGTGTTTTGGGGCCAATGTCTTATACAGGCCTCTTGGTAAAGAGAGCAGTTTTGGAGGACGTGGTTGGCATTCTCTAGTGATACTCCACATGGGCAGATTTCACTAGTTCCAATTTTGAGCTTCCGGTACATGTGTTGTCGCATTCTGTTGTGTCCGGTCCTGAGTCCAAAGATTTGACCTTGCTCTTGTCGGGATAACTTATAGTAAGCGTCATCTTTCTGTGACCTAATTTGTGTGTTCAAATTTTTTTTGTCTTCGTATTTATGCATAATTTGGAAACAGCTTTTTGATCTCATGTGAGGCGGTATGCCTGGTGATCTTAAAATCTGAGTTTATTGATGCCAAAATATAGAGACTGTTTGGAATAAATTTTGGTGTTAGGAATCAAATAAAGTGTGACTAATTTGTTTGAATTAAATTGTATAACCTCTTTGACTTTATTCTCCTTAAACTAAAGAAGATTTTGAAACTTCATTTTCTTTTCTATGTCAAACCATTATCAAATACTGCGCTGTCAAAGTCAAACTTGTAATTTTTGGCCTATAGGTGTTTGAATAGCATAAATAACTCATATACTATATAATATATATATATATATTATCCACATATTGATGAAACTACAAAAAAATCAAACAAAGCATTAGGATTTATTAAAAGAAATTTCTATGAATCAAATAAGAACATAAAACTAAAATGTTATTTAACCTTGGTTAGGCCAATAATAGAATATGCATCCTCCGTTTGGGACCCCTCAACTCAAGAAAACATTAAGAAACTGGAACAGACACAAAATAGAGCAGTGAGATTCATAACGAATATTCAGGATGGCTGCCTGGTCGTGCGGTTTGCACGCTGGACTGTAGTTCGGACTTATCGATGGTCCCGGGTTCAAACCCTGCCCGCTCCCATCCCCCGTCATCCTGCGGGAGGTTTGGACTAGGAAGTAATTATCTTCAACTCTGAAGGAACATCCGAAATAAGTAAAACATTTTACATTCACATTTGACTAGTGACTAGTGTAACACCTTTAGTAAAATCACTAAATTTAGAAAGCCTTCAGGACAGAAGGGTCAAAAGTAAAGTAGCAATCATACATAAAACACTGAATCATAATCTTCAAATACAAAAACAAAATTTAATAAAATACTCTGAAAGACACAAAGATAAAGGCACATTCCTCATCCCATATGCTAGGACAAATTTGTACAAATACTCCTTCTTCCCTAGTGCTATTAGAGCATGGAATGGGTTGCCTGAGCTAGCCAGGAAAACCAGTGACTTGGCAGAATTTAAGTCATTGGTTAATATGCATGACTGAATGCATGACGCGTAGGACGTGATCATCTTCTTTTTTGAAGTAACGTCTGTATTATATAAGATAAGATATATAATATATAGTTTTTTTTATAAATCTAAATAGTCCCTCAACACTACAGTTGAACAGTGTCTACATTCTTTTAGATCTAAATCTAGAATTCTAGATTTACATTATTTAGATCTAGAGTTCTAGTCTATAGACTATCACAGAAAATTCACTACATAGTATACTATTCTAGATCTAGACAGACCTACATTAGATCTAGTCTAGATATATATAGATTATGGATCTAGATCTAGTTATATATAAATTCTTGTTACTTAACCATTGACATTGTAGATCAGATCTATATTAGATCTAGAATAGATCTTACTCATCTTAGGAAATAGATCAATTTAGATCTAGTAATCTAGATTGTCTAAGGCTTTGTTGAGCTCTATTAGGGTGGGTACTTCGTATAGCTCATTTATTGTGCATTTAATTGGTTAATAGTGTTAAGGGCTGTTGCAGAGACTGATCTTGTTGTGGCATAGAGTTCGGAGTAATTCGGATTATTGTGATGTATATCTTCTAGTCACTATTGACTATCTAGTTCGATCTAGATCTAGAATAATCAGTCTAGAATCTAGATTAAATGATGAGTATCACTAAATTGTTCTAGAAGATATATAGACATCTACTAATCTAGACTTCATATCTAGCTATGTTTTGTACAAAATAGCACCCATAATTAGACTCATGATAAGGCCCATTGGCAGGCATTGGATGATTGGATGGGTACACTAATGTCACCTGAGAATGCTGATCATGAATAGGCCTGAACAAGATACTGGTCCTTAAAACACCCCTATCGAAAGAAAACTATATAGAAAGATGCCTGATTTGGAAACCACTACTGCAGTTCATCTCGCATATTGTTCTAGTCATCTTAACGCTCCAACATAACAATGAGAACAAGGAAGAACAACAACAATGGATACTTTTTTACTGTAGATTAGTGTACAGGGGTAGATTTGAAATATTCTAGATCAAGAGCCTAGAATCTAGATCTCTACATGCAGGGCCTGCCTTAGGCCACTGCAACCTATGCAGCCGCTGTGGGCCCCTCACTTTCATAGGCCCCACGCTAACTCTAGTTGTAAATTCAAAACATACATAGAAAAAATAGACAAAATTGTAATTTTGGGGTGTCATTCAATATGGAAAATGCCAATCCTACTCGCGATAAAAAAAACCCCTGGCATTGTCAGCTTTTATTTAATAAAAATAATAGGGCGAATTTTATCCAAAACAGTAAGTTCCAACATTTAATTTACTGTAATAGTCAATGGCATTTAAATATAGATCTAAATCTTTCTCCACCTCTTAAAAAGATAAAAGCTATATTTTGCTAGTCGTTAGTAAATCTAAAAAGCAGATCTGAATGTTAATCGAAATCTACCTTCTATTTTAGATGGCTCGTATTTGATCGTGATTTTGCACTTAGTAAAGTACAAAGAAAGTGCAAAGACAAATTTATTTTCTAACTAAAAATCTTATTATCCGTATCCCTACCCAGGCTAGGCCCAGCGAAATCCGTTTCACATAGGGACCCTCAGTCTGTAGAACCGGCCCTGTCTACATGTATACGTTTCTAGAATACTCTAGAAACAGATTTCTACTCATAAATTTCAAACTCCCATTAAATTCCAACTCAGTACAATTTTGGCATTTAATGTTTTTATTCTTTTGCTAATTTAGTAATTGGCATGGCATAAGTAGCTTGTAGATAATTATAATAAAGAAAACCCTATAATATTTATAATGTTTTCTTTTTCTCCTCTAAATAATTAGGCAGATTGATTCTAGTGATTGGAGGCACTGTGGCTGAGCGGTAAAGCGCTTGGCTTCTGAACTGGGGGTCCCGGGTTCGAATCCTGGTGAAGACTGAGATTTTTATTTCGGGATCCTTGGGCGCCTCAGAGACCACCCAGCTCTAATGGGTACCTGACATTAGTTGGGAAAAAGTAAAGGCGGTTGGTCATTGTGCTGGACACATGACACCCTCATTAACCGTATGCCACATAATCAGATGACCTTTACATCATCTGCCCTATAGACCACAAGGTCTGAAAGAGGATCTTTACTTTACTTATATTGGTGATTCGTGCCATAGAAGGCAGCAAGGTATCGTGTATCATTTTCTCTTCTTGAAAACATAAGTGAAAGTGACATAGAGATGACATCAATTACTTGTTTAAAGTATATTTAAGCCTTTGAGCAAACTATAAAATAAGATTTGTATAGTTAATTTTTAAATAGAGGTAGATCAGATAGTGCCCTTGTTATTTTTATTAAATATTATATATTTTTTTATAAACATATAAAACTTCGAAAATAAGCCAATATTTGACCTATTATAAACACTTAGCAGTGTAGTACATTTTATAATATAGAATAATCCTTACATTGGCAAAAGGCAGACACTTGCTAAATGTTATTTTAATTCAAATTTATAGTGTCATCCAAATAAAATTTGATCTAAATTAGTTGCATCAATCACACTTAAGCAAATATTTGAAATAACTGGGGTTGTTATTACTGTTATCATAGTGCTTTAACCAGGACTTAACTAAACTGTTACCTCGAGAAAATTATGCTCAATATGTCACAAGACATAAAAGATAACCATATTTTTTATTCTGTAGGGTGGTAAAAGAAGAAATTGTTGATGAAGATGCCCATTTACCATGTTTTAATGGAAGAGTAGTATCCTGGGTAAGTATAACATTTACCATTTATGAAATAGAGTTGTTATCCAAAACAATGAGATTGTAAACACTCAATGTTACTATCTTTGTCTTACCCTGAGAAAGGTATTGCATAAATGAACACACTATTTATATCTATATATCATGACAAAATCCCATTGCTTGGACTGAGATTTAGGCCCAGGCACCTGGGGGGTAAACATGAAGGAAATTAGCTTCTTCACTTCTTAGTGCGCGGAAGTGCTCCTTAAAAAAAATGTTCTTTAATAATGGTATATGTGTATAATTGTATAGACGTGTAGTGTAATAGGTTTGTCTTGCAGTTGTATGATGGTTGTCTGGCTTTGACAGATTACTGAGAAGATGTTTGAATGCCTTGTGTGGGTGTATTATTTGTAATCAGTAACTACTAAGAACAAAACCTATCACATGAATAAGCAAAGAACTATTCCAGACTGTTGAATAACTTGAACGAAGTTTAATACGAAAAGGCCACTTTTGAGTCTCTGTCAGTAATACAATGTTGTCACCTTGAAGTCCTAACACCAACTTGAATAATATTAACATCAACAAACCCAACCCCATATCCGTGATGTCACTAAATGTTGCATTCTAAGTCCATCAGCAGTGGTGCGTCACTATACTAGTGCCTAACAGTAGCTATACTGTATAATTGTTCAAAACTTTTCACTCGAGACCACTGAAACATTTTTTTTTTTAGTTTCTCAATAGTTTTGCTTAAAGACTTTCTCACATATTTTTAGGAATAAAAAAAAATCATATAATATCCTTAAGTTTTTAAATTTCAAAAGTATTTTTTGAAGTAGCAGGGGAAAAAAAGTATTATGGAGGTCATTTTATTATATATTATTACAAAAATGTATTTCCAGCTTGTTGCAGCTGATAACAGTGCTTCAGATAGCCAGTCAGTAACTGATTCACAAACTGGAGATGTTGTACAACTACCTGCAGAAAGAGTTGGTGGTATTGGAGATAGTCGTCCCCCTTCATTTCAGTAAGTTGGACATTCTCGCATGCTTCTTGGGAATGAATACTATTTAGTCATACCATTTAAATTACAAGTGCACCAAGTCTCAATTAATCAATATCATGTCCACTGGACTATTTTACTTTGCGCCCACACAACTTAATGATAGCAATAAAGTATGTTTATATTTTCTTGTCTCTTAAGTCTGCTAAACCATTGTGAACCCACATGTCCTATTGACTAGTTTTCTTTATTTCCCTTAACAAGCTTTAGGGTTTCTCTCTTCTAGTCTTTTTGCTTGCCCTACCATCCTCCTGACACAGGATTAGCTTTACCTTCCTCCTGAAACAGGAACTTTTTATTTTAATAATCAGTAGGTTTGGGCTAAAATCATATATATATATATACTTTGAAATGAGACATTAGCTCTACCTTCTTCCTGACATAGGGACTTTTTAAAAAATAATCAGTAGGTTCATTCTAAAATCATATGGCGGAAAACAGATTAAGCTCTCAACATTCTACTTTTAGGACCATTTTTTTTGACCAATTTCAAATTGGCTATTATTGACATATTATATATCAAATTTATTGCCCAAGAATAAAGGAATTAAAAAAAAAAAATCAGAAGCAGCAGACAATTATTTAACTTGAAAAAATGAGGTTAAACACACTTACCCCTAATAATGAAAAATCACAGAAAAACTCACAGAAGATATGTCCAATAATCCATGAATTTCACAAATTCACAATATTATTAATAGAAAAATGTATCACAAAGTAAAGTATATTTATAGTACATTTGAAAAAAATATATAAACAAGTGTTTTAAGACATTTATGCCTATTAATTGTGCCCCCACCCCACCTCCACCCCCCCTCGTAAAAAAAAAAGCTGCAAATTATACTTTATCATCATCCTATATAACAAAACCATTATCAGTTTTGACATAATATGTATCTATTTTAATGCACAAGAACAGAGGAATCCAATAAAAGTAAATTCATTAACATCAGACAAGTATTTAACATTAAAAATGAGATCAAACAGACTTACCCCTAATAATGAAAAATCCACCGTTCACAGAAGATATGTCCAATATTCCATGAATTTCACAAATTCACAATATTATTAACATAAAACTGTGTCACAAAGTAAAGTATATTTATAGAACATTTGAAAAAACAAACAAACAACTTTAAAATGTATTTATAACTAATATAAATAAGCCCCCTCTTCGGCCCACCCTACCATGAAACGTCACTTTTTTTTTCTTTTCTTCATACATGTCTTAACATATTATAAATAACAATTTTAGATTGATGTACAATTTTAGACTAGAAAAGATCTAATATTAAATGAAAGATAAATAGATCTAGTTCTAGGCCTAATAATAGGCTTAACTTAATTAAGAGTTGCATGGTCCATGATGTTTTTTGTTTATTTTCTTCAACTAATCTCTGTCTTTGTATTTGTTGCAATGGTTGCTGAGAAAAGAAATAAAAGAAATAAAAACATTTATTTGGTTTATTATTATATGTTTTGTTTTTGTCCATAGGTCATAAGTAGATCTATATTCTATATTTATATTAAGTTCCAATGTCTAGATTCTAGATTCACCAACACCAGAACTAGTCCTTGAGTCTAGAATTGTCTAGATCTATCTAGCCTAATCATCACAAACAAGTCAAATACTACATTAGAATTTATTAGATCTAAGGTCTAGATCTAGACTTAGTTGATCAAAAGGTTAACATTATTAACAATAACAATGATTTTTACTTTAAATTTTAAACAAAACTGTCAGTTTCTGGTACATTCCATGATTCTGGTAGTTGTAGACAATAGTTCAATAGAAAATAGTAAGAAATACAGGATAGATTTTAAATATAGATCTAGAATCATGATTTTACCGATCTGGTCTATCAGATTATTATATTTAACTAGATCTAGATCTAAATTAGATCTAATCTTCAGACTATACAAGAATAGCTTTAAAGTAGTAAAATAATAAATGATTTCACGCTAAGACGCCCTAACCCTAACTCTAGAGAATGGATCTAGAATAATCAAGATTATTCAAGATCTAGACATCGATCTAAGTCTAAGCATTTTGCTAGATTAATTTAAAAATATGGTTTAGATCTGGTCCTTAATTTACAGCTCTAGATTAATTTAGATTTAAATCTAAAAAAATCTAGTCAATACAATAGAAGAAATAACCTACAGTAGATGTAGACCTACGTCAAGTTCGCGACTTTATTGATCGACTGGCGAGTAACGATGTTTAAGTCTAGTCTTACTTATAGATCTACTAGATCTAGATTAGATAGATTACACAAGTATCGCAATTACTAGATGAGTCTAAATTAAAATAATAACTAGATTATGACTTTTTAAACATAAATGTCAGTGGTAGACAATTTAATAGAAGAAATACAGTATGGTACGCAATTACGCGTAGCCCGGCTATCGTGGTATCGCTAGAATTAGACTCTAGATCTAATCAAATCTAATGTTATGTTTAATATTGATGTTCTAGATCTAGAATAGATATAGTTATAGAATAGAAATGTATATAGTAGATCTAGAGTCTAGAAATAATAATATCATAGTATCTAGATTAGATCTAATATCAAAACTCGTGTTTTCCTCACCGGGCGCTCGCTCGCATAGGTACGCGTTGTTAGTCTATGGCGTAAAATAATGACCTTTTAAATGACCAAAGCCGATGAACTGATTACTAAAGCATAAAAATTACCTAACAAGTTAATATTCTAAACTAAACTGTCTGTACTATCTAAACTCAGCTATTGCCTTTGCTATATGTTGCCTCTTGGAGTTTCTTTGAGTGAATGACTTTTTAAAAACACATGTTGAAAAAATTCGGTTGACCTTCGATTTTGGCGTTAGACATTCCGATTGGTTAAAAAAAAACGAGATTTAAACAAAAATATTTTTTTTTAAATAACCAAAAATAAAAATAATAATACATTATTATTACTGAAATAAAAAAAGATGTATTTTAAAACTAAAATCGATCATTTTTAAATGTTATTTTAAAAATAATGTACAGGGTATTTGGCGATGGATAAAAATAGGACATGATGTCAGGACTAGTTTTTTCAAAATTTAGGACAAACAAACCCTTTCTTTCACTTTTTTTTTTTCTTTTAGGCGTGTATCAACCATTTTTAAATAGTAAGTGTGTATTTTATACATAGATAATATAGAAAAAATATGTTTCTTACCTTTTGAAACGGGAGCACATAAATCCAAAAGTAAATCTTGTCCATTTTTTTTTTTTTTTGCATACTTGCCGGTATTCACAAACGCACAAATTCATTATAAACACGTATTTCAAAAACATTTTGCTAATAAATCTTCCATAAACATAGATCTATCCACCAGTAAATCAAATTTTACATGGATGGTCTATTTTATGTAGAAAATGCATTTTCAATAGGAAATCTGTTTTCTGCCATATATACTTTGAAATAAGACATTAGCTCTATGTCAAAATACAATTCAATAAATTAACCAGTGGAATTACATTGTATTTGTGCCTACCCTGATGACTGTAGTGCATTCGTTGTTAAATCATTCAAACCAAGCTATGGTGGGAACTCATTGTGAAGTCAATCATTTACCCTGCTGTTTTTTTTTTTAAATTAATGTAGTAAATAATTTATTATTGGCATTCATTGAATATTTGCATCTGTGGGCCATTTATAGTCTATTTGATTCAAACTATTGTGTATTTCAGCGCCAATCCTTCTTCAGTTGTCAGTCGTGATGAGCCATGTGACACTTGTACAGAATCAGATTCTGTACTTAGTAGTGCAAGAAGAGGTCAGTTCTAGACTTAGAAAGTATGTAATATGTTGTATAATAAACTTTCCCAGTGTATCATAGTATAGTTTTAATATCTTTATGTTTAAAAAATATGTTTTTGTTTTTCTGTTTCTTTAATCTGTAGAGCTTTTTTTTTTTTAAATAATAAAAAAAAAATATAGAAATGCATTACTACATATTATATGTATATTTTTGTTAATTATAGTTGGACCATCACAACATGTTGGAATGCCTGGAGTAGCTTATCGATTCAGACAAACAGTAGGAAATAATGGCAAGTTTTTGTTTGATTCATTTTTCTTTTACACTTGAATTCATTTTAAATTTTGATGATAGACATCAAAACAAGTTATAATAGCAGAGCCAAAATCAGCTAGTAGTTATAAAAATGTGTTGTTTTTTTTTTTTGTGTGTGGTGTGTGTGATCTTGCTTATAACAAATAATTTTATAGACAGATAGTAAAAAAAAAAGATGACATACTGAACCAACGCTCTATTTCCAATTGTCTTTTCCCAATGTAGGGCCAAGGATAAATGGCCATGGCCATCTGAAACATGACAGACACAGAGATCCTCGCAATCTTTATGAAACATCAACAATGCTTAGCAGTGATCTAGAGACCACCAGTTTTATAGACTCAGAAGAAGATACAGCCAGCAGGTTTGTATTGCGATCAATCATTTATTACTGAAAGAAAGCTTTTGTAATACATAAATCATAGTGCTATTTTTGTAAAGCGCCTACCCCACCCCAAATAAATAAATTCTATGTTAATTTTTTGTAATGAAATAGTGATACTAGTAACCTGTTTCTGTTGATTGGTTTAGCAACATCGTATTATGCTAATAATATTGCAAGAAACTTTTTTCTATTAATGGGCCAATCTTTTTTTTTTATTATTATTTAGGTTTTCCACAGTAACAGATACAACGAGCAAGTCTTCAATTTATGGGCGCCATAGACGACGGCGGCGGCGCCATAGGCCTCCCCCTATTAGTCGTGTAAGCATTTTAAAAATGTGTATTACACATTAGATAATTTTCCTGGTTGCAGTTAATAAGATAAGATAATTTTTATTGATCCAATCAGCTGGAAATTCAGTTTGACTACCATTGACAACCTCAGCGTAACTACTGTACAATAACAATATAGATGAAAAATTCAAACAATATTCACACACGAAACACATACACATTCACAACTAGAAGATGTGTATTTTTGTCATTTTCATTGATGAAGTTTAACCTTTTTATATTTTAGGCATCTTCATTTAGTAGTATTACAGACTCCACCATGTCTTTAAATATTATAACAGTCACATTAAATATGGGTAAGACTTTCTTAACTACATTGTAAGCCTTCTGTTTAAGTCTTTCCAAGTAATGTTTTAGTACTTCCTAACCCATATGTTGTACCTTTTGCTTCTTCAGACACAGTCAATTTTTTAGGTATCAGTATTGTAGGTCAGAGTAACAAAGGTGGTGATGGTGGCATATATGTTGGTTCTATAATGAAAGGGTTAGTATATTGTTTATTAGTCTTAAGAAATAATTTTTTTTAATGCACCAAAATTAACAAATTGAAAAAAAAAAAAAAAACTTTCCCTTTAGGTCTAGATCTGATCCAGAGTCTTTTTTTTGTTTTATGACAATAATGTAAAATACTTTCTTTTCAATTTGTTTAGAGGAGCAGTGGCTCAAGATGGTCGAGTTGAACCAGGAGATATGATTCTTGAAGTGAACGGAATAAGCTTTGAGAATATGAGTAATGATGATGCTGTTAAAACTTTAAGAGAAGCTGTACAGAAGCCAGGGTACTTTTTACTTTGCATGTCTTCAGAGTTTTATGTCTCTTTTACAGTTCTAAAATAAAACTCTTTTTTGTTTTATAAAAAAATACATTATTATCTGTATTATTGATTGGATATAAAATTTTGAGTTTTTCTCATCATCTTTTTTTCAAATAAATTACAATTATTAATTAATAGATATTTTGAGAAAAATTTAAGTAACCTTTACAAAATTTTGAAATAATTCATTTTATAAACTTACAATACTTGTGATTGTCACTTGCAGTCCCATTGTACTAGTCGTTGCCAAATGCTGGGATCCCAATCCAAAAGGTTATTTCACTGTTCCTCGACAAGAACCAGTTCGTCCTATAGATCCATCTGCCTGGATAGCCCACACAACTGCCTTGCAACAGCAGTATATGGGTCGGACAGGCCCTGTAGCACCATCTATCAGCAACATGACATCAACCACTTCATCTTCTCTTACAAGTTCCATACCAGAGTCTGAAAGGGGTATGTCTAATGATTCAAATTCTTCAGCATACAAGATTGTTTATTTGCATTTACTGTGTGTTAAGCAAGCTTGGAACTGTGTTAGTATATTTACTTCTTGATCCTGGACATGTGGTATGTACTCTCTCTGATATGAAGGAACATCCAAAACTTGTAAAACTTTCTTTGAAGTATTTCATTTGTTTACAACTCTGAAGTAATTTAATACCTTTACTAAATGTAAGAATAGCTTGATATTATTATCTTGGCTAAGATTGAAATGATAGTATAATTCAAAATTGAGTGTATAAAAATAGCCTACTTTTTAAGTTTAATAGAATTTAATTCCTTTAGCAGATATGTTGTAGATAAGGCTTCATGTTGATCACTACTTTTGTAATTATTCCAATTATATTTTTCTTAGGATTTGATGATATGAATTTGACAATAGCCACTGATATGGGTACAGTGGTGAAAGCTATGGCTCAGCCAGACTCAGGGCTAGAGATTAGAGATAGAATGTGGTTGAAAATAACTATAGCCAATGCATTTATTGGTAAGTCCACAGAACTGCCTTGCAACAATTTTTCATAAGTTACCCTTCACAACGTTTTGAAAAATTCACATATTTGAAGAGCTAAACCTCCTCACAGCAAATCTGATTTAGTTCTTTTAGTTTCTTGATTTAGTTCTTTTAGTTTCTCAAAAAAAGAAAAGTTGATATTAGGTGTTCAAGTGTCTAAATTAAATGTGTGTTGGTTCCCTACTATATATGCCAATGTGCCACTACATGAATCTATTGCTGATCTACTTTTAGATTTTAAAAATTCAAACTCTCAAATATTTTCATGCATTTAACCCAAAAATTAGTTATCAACTTAGTAACTTAAAAATATTATTTTTGTAAAGTCTCATCTGTGTTAAGCTTTAATATAAAGCCTAATCTACTACTACTATTCTTAAGCACACAGTTGACTAATGATAATTGCTATATAAAACATTGGAAGATAAACTAAAATCTAAATCAGGGACTAGACTAGTGAGAACTACTTTAATGTTAAAGTTTTTATTTCAACCCAAAGTAGTAAAGCTTGAAAGTCAAGGTTTTAAGTATAATTCAATGATTAAATAATAATTTTTTGTTTTGATATTGCTTGAAAGGCTATGGGAACAATGCATTAATTAATTATAATGAATACAAATATTAACAAAAAAATAAAACAGATGTACTATAACCTTGAATAAATACTGATGAACTATTTAGACATAATCAGACATTGATGGTAAATCCTGTTTTTTTTTTGTTTTAACTTTCAGATCTGAAGCCTTTTGATAATACATATTAAACATATTTATCTTGTTGTTAGGATATACAAGAGTTTTATTGATTACAAATAACTCTTTTAACCTTCAGTTTATTTGGACTTCAGTTTCAAATGGCCTACCTTGAAACTGGTTTCCTTTTTTTTTTCTACTTTTAAACTAGCTTCTTAGTTTTCTTTAGGCAATGGATTTAATCAAGTAATTTGTTTAGAAATAGATAAAGTCAATTCATGCAAAGATTTGGTTGTTTTGGGGAGGTGTAGATTATGTATAGTTTATAAATACTTGTAAATTGTACAGCTGATATTATATTCAACTCAGTAAGTTGAAAGCATTTTTTTTTTTACTATTATTTATGTGTTGGTAAGTTGTGTGGTAAATTTGTCTAATAACTGTTTCTCTTCCAACAGGTGCAGATTTGGTGGACTGGCTGTTTACACATGTAGAAGGTTTTGCAGATAGGAGAGATGCTAGAAAATATGCTTGTCATTTGCTAAAAGCTGGCTACATTAGACATACAGTCAATAAGTTGACATTTTCTGAACAGTGTTACTATATATTTGGAGATTATTATGGTGGTAAGTGTAGGATTCATCCATTTGACTAGATTTGTTTGAATATTTTTTAAATCTATCACTATATCATACTGTTAATAAAACAACTTACATACACGTACATTATCATATTTCAAAAAAAAATTATTCCATTTTCTAGGTCCACCAATATATCCTGGTATGTACTTTTTTGTTCTTTTATTAGTTGTAGTTCTTATTTTTTTTTTAAATTAATTCAGTGAAACTTAAATATTTATTTCAAATAATTTACTCTTGTTCGAGTAAGCTATTAATATAAGCCATAATTTTAAATTCTACTTTTTTAGATTTATTACAAATTTTAATGTTTTTTTAATGTTTTATCTGTCCTTAACCATGTCTAAATTATTTTTCAACTTAAATTATAAATAAAGATTGCTTTGTTAATATAAGCAATTATAAAAACAGTTTGGTGGAAAGTGGGTGTATTAGTCAGTGTTATACATGATTAACAAACAAACAAACAAAAATCCTAACAAAAAATTAGGATTTTTAAAAAAATGTACAAGACTAAACACAGTGATATGTTTGCAATAGACTCACACACTGTCATTGTGAAAAAAGATTTCTCTAGTAGCAGTTCTAAAACAGATTTCACACTGATCCTACATAATAATTAAATTTATAGCGCTGTTAACAAACATAATGTAGTCTCAAAGATCTATGAGAACACCACAAACATAAATAGAAAAGTTAAAATGAGTTTTGAACATAATCCAGTTGTATTTATACTAAACGAAAATTCTGTATTTGCTTGAAGTTGTTACCTATTTGTCCAACTATATAATACAACTATTTGATTTTTTAAAAATATAGATCTAGCTTCTCTCAATTTGGAAGATGTAGATTCTGTATCTGAAGCTGATCGTGATACTCTGGCTCCTCTTCCACCTCCATCATGGAGCAGCAACCAATTCCCTTACAGCTCCAGCTCTTACCTCCCCCAGAACTTACATTATATCCCAGCCTACGCTCTTAACACTGGAGACAATGCCAGCTTCGTGGGCAGTTTTGTGGATGTCCCACCTGGAGTTCCCATGCCTGGCAGTATTGGGGTGCCTGGTAGCAATGTTGTATCCCATGGTGGTGGCAGTGCAGGGAGTGTACACAGTGCATCAGGTAATTATGTCAGTGTTGTAGATGTAGTGTCCCTTACTTTTACATTCCTAGTGCTTTAGTATTTACCAGTTGTTTTGTCTTTTTTTTTTATAAATATTTTAAAATAAAGTTAATTTCTTTTAATGAAGCTAATTTTTAATATTTTATTGTTAAAAATACTGTCTCAGATCAGAAACGATTTTCATTTTTAGCTTATGTAATATAAAAGAACCAAATCTGCTACAGAAACTATTATGTTTGAAGGTACAAAAACTAATTAAAGTCAGTGCTAACAGTATATAATTTATAGTAGAATAATTATCAGAATTGGGGTGTGGTGGCTGAGGGGTTAAGTGCTTGGTTTCTGAATCTGGGGTCCTGGGTTCGAATCTTGGTGATTTTTAGGGCATCTCTGAGTCCACCCAACTCTAATGGGTACCTGACTTGGGTAAATAAAGGTGGTTGGTCATTGTGCTGGCCACATGACACTAAGCTTGTTAAACGTTGACCACAGAAACAGACATATGACCTTAACATCATCTGCCCTATAGATTGCAATGTCTGAAAGGGGAACTTTTCTTTAATTCCATCCAAAAGGCTATATTCAGAGAGAAAAAACAACATCTCAGTTTTTGTTAATGTCTCAGGAGTAATGTGGGCTATATAATTTTTTTTCTATATTTAAATTCTATTGTTTTTCACTAATGTTTTTTTTAGAAGTTCATTTTTATTCTGCTCAGTTAAAAATAAATGGTTTATACTAAATCAAGTATTTTTTTTAGTAAGAAAAAAGGAAATTAAAAACAAAATTTGCTGCCGCTTGCTTGTTGCTTTATACACTTTCTTATGACATTTTTTACTATTAGATGCAATGGTGCATGCTAAATTAGCTTCTTGTTTATAATATAATTATTAATTAAGACATCTGTTTCCTATGCTTAAATCTTTTGGATAAAAATTGATATAATTTTAGTATACTTAATAGCTATAAATTTAAAATCAGTAAATCATCTATGTGTTATCACAGCCTTTTTTTCTGTTTGATGTTACCCACAGTACTTCATTCAACTTTTGCCTATTTGGTTTTTTAATGATTCAGTTTATGGGACCTAACCAAAACAGTAACTTGGATGTGTCAATACAAATGCATTTGATTTGGGTTGAAAACTGAAGTAGTCATCTGTAAAAAATAAATGGATTTTTTTTTGTTTCACTGTATAATCATACATTTTGTTAGTCTACATAATATTTACTACAGTATACAATTGTTTGTTTTACCATTTACCACTAACAATATTTTTTACCTAGTGTTTTAAAATTTCATTTTTTTAATTTTTTTTTTGCCTATAATTATCCTATATAAATTTAGAAGTAGCTGGTTTTTCTGTTAGTTCTATTTGCACTAACTGTAAACATTGGTTGAACTTGAGGTCCAGGCACAACATATTTTACCCTTAGTCTGAATTGAATCACTTTAACACTTTTCTTCATTATTTGAAGTTGTTTCATATTCCATTTTACATAAACATTTGGCATGACCAACTAGACATTACCTAATAATTTTTGTTAATGAATAAAGATAAAAGAATAAATAAGGTTTTTGTTTAATATATTTACATTAGAATGCTTACTTCCTTATTGATTCAATGCAGTAAAGTAGAGAATTAACTAGGTCTAGATATTGACAAATTCGTTTTTAAAAAAAGTGATAAAAATGGACTTAGTGTAAATTAATTCTTGAATTAAATAATAATAATTTTAAAAATTCATGTTAAGAAAAATATTTTATTTAACAGTATCATTAACTTCTTTTAATTTAAATATACTTTTTACATTTGTGCAACCTGCACCCCCTTTTCTCATTGTAAATTAGATATACACTCAAACCTCAATGCATCAAAAGCCAAAAGTACAATTTAAGTACTGTCTAAGTAACCATTAGCTTGATCTTTTTCTTAGTATATTGAACCACTTTCAAAGTGGTGGCCCTTGGATACAGTGAGGTTTAAGTATTATTTGTTTAGTGTGCCCCTATTTCCATTACCATTTCAGTTGTGGCTAAAGATTGTGCATGTTTGTCAAGTACTTATAACCAGCTGAAGAGACTCTGGGAGAACAAAGATAAACAAAATGCACAATTACACCAGCAACATGCCACTACAGGCCCCAGTGGAGACCATACTATGGGTGACAAGCACTCGTATCCATATGGCTCCCCTATTAACTTACGTCACCATCCTGCATGCTTGAGGAATTCCAATAGTAGCTTAGGTTGGTTGTTGTTTTGTTTCCAGTATTTTTTTGTTTTCATTCATTTCAGTTTAGCTGAGCATCTGTTACAAACATTTCATCTCTTCACACATACATCTAGTCATCATGTTCTCTACAAAGAATTAGTATCTGGAAATAGGACACTTTTAATTAGCTCTGAATTAATAGTGAAATAATGCAATTAAAAAAACTAAAAATGAGGGTTTCAGGAAATGCTACATTTGCAAGGAGGTTGTTGAAGAATGTTTCCTTAATAATCAGATTTAGATTGTTTACTGTAGATATATATTTTAGATTGTTTACTGTAGATATATACATAATGTTCACCTTTTTTACTGTAGACTTACTGATAAATGTGCTAGATCATGTTTAAAGCACAAATTATTGAGCATTTATATATAGAGAGGTTAAAAGTGTCATGACAGTTGCTACAATCTTTTTATAGGTAGTATTTGAAGTTTTAATGAAAAAAAAAAACAAACTTAGTTATATATTTTATTGGAGGCATCATTAATAATTTTCAAAATCAAACGCTAGCCGTCAGACTGAAAAAAACAACATTGTGTTGAGCTCTAGTATAGATAGTGAAATACTTCCATTCACCATTTTAGTTTTTAATTGTCTGTTGTGAGTATGCTTTTTTTTTAAGCTAGTGTTGTTGTTGCTGTTGTTTTTTTTCCCCCATTATTTCTTCTGGATTGTTCTCAGTTTTTTGTCTAATATATTAATTTTATTTTTATCATGTTCTGTTTAATACTGTTAAGACATAAATTATTGGCAAGAAAAAATATCACAGATGCTGGTTTATATTATATATATATATATAGGTTCTCAAGTAGATCATCTGGTGGCCTGAGGGTACAACACAGGTTTTGGTGATGCTAAGACCAAGTATATCAAGTAGATCAACTGTTCCGAAGTTTACATCTTATATTTAGTTATTTGCAGAGTATGTTTTGTGTATGTTTATGTCTATACTAATTGTAGATGTTCTATGTGATCAAAAGTTGATTACATAGTTGGCCATCAAAATTCATAGGGAATAGCAGGAAGTAGCAGTTATGGACCATCCTAATAGAACCATCAATATCTATAAATTGAACTTGCTCTTTGAAGTGACACACATCAAAGTTTGTACTAATATGTTTGATACATAAAAACATCAATACAGCAAGATTAAATAAACATGAATTAACTAAGAGTGATGTACAATTTTATTATAATAATTGGTTAAAACCCTAGATAAAAATATGTCTTACCAGTTTCAGTCTTGTATTTTAAGTTTTTGTTTATAGGCTGAAAAATGATTAATCTATTTTGAAAGAAAAAAAATATTTATTCTATGTTTAAGTATTAAAGGCCCATATCCAGTCTTTAAAATTTTAAAGTAGGCACATAAAGTAGCTGCAGACATATGAAAAATATGTTTAAAAAAAATGTTTGAAGTAGTTTAATGTTTTGTTTTTAGACATGTACATCAGTTGGCCATCTTTTGTAGCACTATATTTATCCAGTAATAACATCAAACTAAAATGTTTCATTCTCTCAAGTGGATCATATACCAAAGTATTCATCCTTTGTATTAAAATACTCAAAGATAAAAACATATTTCTGTTGCATATATTAGGAATGGCACATAAAAGAATTTCTTTTCAATGCCATACAAGTCTGCTACAGTCTGCCTTCATTTGTCAGGAAACTGACATAATGCAGCTTAAATATGTATTTGAAATGAATTACTAGATGGGATATGCACAGGATGTAAACAAAAAATGAAATACAAGATCTTATTTTATAAATCAAAGAAGTTCCTTCAAAAAAAGAAGATAATGACATCCTACCCATACCTGTGTGTTAATCTTGTCATGCATGGTAAAGACAAAACTCTATTAAGTCATTGGTTCTCGTAAGCTGATTCAGGAAACCCTTTTCATCAGTGGCTGATTTTGACAATGAAACTAGAGAAGATAGATCACTCATTGTAGTTCATTGTAGCATATGGAATAAGAAATCTGCCTTTATTTTTGTGTCTTTCTGAGTATTTTAATATGTTTTTGTATTTGTAAGTTGAGTGTTTGATGTATTATTGCTTCTTTACTTATTAATCTTCTGTCCTGAAGTGTCTCTAAATTTAGGGATTTTACTAAAGGTGTTACTGTAGTCTAATGTGAATATTCATTGGTTATAAACTTCATGGCTCTAGTTTGCTTTTGTTTAAGTCTCTTTATGTTTTCAGGAGTTGAGGGGTCTCAGAGGACACATTTTAATGCTTGTACAGAACAATAATCCTTATTTCAAGTGTCCTAAAGTTGGAACAAAGCCATTGTACATTTTATGTTCAAAACTGAATGAGTAGTCTTTGAGATCATGGAAAATGTGTACTTAATATTTCTAGTGTTTTTAACTGTGATTAGTAAACAGCCATTATGCCATTATAGAATCTTTGAAAGCTTTGAATAACAAGAATCAAATATAAAATAGTTTTTTTATGAAACATGTCATATAATGTTTAACAGGATATTTTTTATTCAATCCTAAACTATTTTTTTTTTAAATATGGCATCACTTATTTGAACTCATGTTTGTAGGAATAGAGCTTGTTTACAGTATTCCTTTCAAGGATCCACTACATTTTGGGTTGGTTGAGATTCTCATTTTCAGGAAGTTCATGAAGTTGACAGAAAGCTGATTGATACAATGGCTTTTGAAATCAAATTTTAACAGCAAATAAACTCATCTTTTTTTATTTTTCCTATTTCAGGAAGTAGTGCCTCAGGGAGCAGTAAAAAGGACAGAGACAAATCTGGAGGGAAATCAGGGAGTGGAAGTGATACAGATGCAAGCTTAGCAAGTGCCAGAAGAGTGGGACCGTCTTCACAGGGGGCACCTGGAGCACCTCCAATGTCAAATCTGTCTTCCGTTCCTCCAGAAGTTAGTGGTAGCAGGCAATCATTTCGTATGGCCATGGGCAATCCCTGTGAGTTTTTTGTAGATGTAATGTGATATTTTTGTCATTTATATATAGAGAAAAAGACATTCTGTTTGACTCTGGCAATGAATAGACCAGAGTGACCTACCTTGTTGGTAGGATGAGCTGTCTTTACTGCATGCCATTGTACATTGTATCATTGAAAAAAGAGAAATCTTTTTTCCTAAATTATTTATATGTTGTTTTGTTGTTGTTTTTTTTTTTAATCTACACTTTTCAGTTTTGACACTCTGAGTCTGAATGTCTGTACTATACTATTCAGTAAAAGAACAGCACTTGAAATCTGATAAACATATACATACCTTATGTGTTATCAAAATGTATGCATTAACAAAATCATTCAATGTTATCAATCACAAATATTGATGTTGAAATACTTATAACTGCAAGAACACAGGGTAGTGATTGAACTGAAAGAAATTGTTTTTAACTAAAATTAACTGTCACTATTCTCGTAATATAAATGACCACATGTTGAACTATCCTTATATATAATTTTATATACACAACTAATTATTTTACCCTTATAGGAGTTGTATAAATTGTATAAATGTAAATATCAGACGTGTATAGAAAAATTCAGTGTTGTTTCTACTAATTGTCTTCACTTTACACAAATATTCATTTAGATATGTAAAGTCATGGAAAGTTATTCAAAACTTGGTTGTTGTTTGATGTGCATGTTACTATCTATATAGTCATTGGTGGCTTGTGAATGTAGCTTTTATAGCAACCATCAGGAGTAAATGTCCTATGTTCTCTAATCTATGCAAACTGTTGGACCTGTTTATCAGTACAGATTCAGTGTGATATGGCTTGACAAAATGAGACATGTTCAAGACAGTCATTGAATAGGAATTTAACTTTGAACATTTTGTTTTGATCCATCCAATTTTGTTATCATTTTAATTTCTCAAAATGTCTCATTTTCATTTGTTCAAACTGGCAAGGCAGTCTTTTTTTTTCTTTTTTTTTAATTTTTACTTTAAATATTTTTGTTCGTTTTGTATAGTGTTGTTAGACCAGCTTTTTTTAAATGTGAAAAAAAAAAAACTAGCTCCAGCATGATCTTCTTTTAATGAGTGGAATTACAACTGACACATTTCTTCTCCATTCTCCAGCTCTCATAGAAGCTGAAGATATAGACTGATGATGGCATGAGACTTCGTGGAAACTTCTAGAAATATATATTGCCCCAAACGGATCAGTCACAAATAGGCCCTCCCTAGCAGGCAGTCAAGCACAGTGCTGTTGTTTTTTTTTTTTCTTCAGCTTCTTAAAAACTCGTCAGACATTCTCTGTTCTAACCCATCTCTTAGAACGCTTGGCTGGGATTGTACCAAGTCCAACACTACACTTGACTGTGTCATGCAAAATTGTGTGATTGTTGACTAGACAATGTAATGTTATGAAGACTTGCACTTAACTTTTCATGTTCATGTCATCATTGCTGTGTCATTGCATTTTGAGAACACTGTATCCAGGAACACTCTGCCACATTGCTGCTTAGTATGTTGTACTTTATTCTGGAAACTTCTTCACAGTTAAATATTAGTTTGTTTACCCCTGTCCACATTTTTATATAAATATATATAAAGCAGTTTCCATTAAATGTAGTGAGTCCAGAAATTAATTCAATAAACTGTTCACACTGTTTTATCATTATTGTTTACTCTCTACAACTTTGAATGTCTTTACATTTATCAAGAAGCATTTTTTAAAAACACAATTTTTTTAAAATGAATGATACTAACATACTCAGAGTTTTAAAAAAATGATGCTTCAGTTGCTTGTAACCTAAGTTGTTCTGCTAAAGTAGTTAATAGGATAGTGTTCAGGACAATGTAAGTTTGACTATATTTTGATGGGACACTAGTGCTTTATGTCTTAAAAATACTGAAACTGACATTATTCATTCAGTAATTTTTTAATATTATTTTTTAAGACTTCCTTCTTACATCTTGCCTAGGCACAAGAACAAATTGATGGTTTCATCATGTTTGCTTGTAATACCTTTTTTTTTAAGAGGGTGTATCTTATTAGGCACTGATTTTGTTGTAAAAAAATTTTTTTTACTCTGTTCTAAGTGAAAGCATATCAAATGTTTTTTTAACCATAGGATAATTCTCCACAAAATAATTTTTTTTTTTCAAGACAGTCCTGCTAGGAGATATTGAATATTTGCTAGCTGAATTAAGTCCCCATGGTGTTCCCTATATACAGGTGTTCTGAAACTTTAAGAGATCTTCAGGCAGGGTCTCATCCTAAGTAGTTTGTTTGGAATTATTTAAAAAATTGTTTTTTTTTTCAAAGATACTCTACTATTGTTAATAAAAGGTCATTTATTGAAGCATGAAAGTTTGAACAAAGTTTATTGTGGTTTCTGTAAATGATATACATTTGTACATAACTTATAACTTTTTTTAATAGCTTGAATCAAAACAAAGCAGCACATCAGAATTATTGTCAGATATTTTTTTTTGTTATAATTGTATAGCATATATATAAATGGGCATACACTTGATAGGAAATAGAAACTTGGGCTGAGGGTTTATTCATTTTATTGTAATCAGGATAGTTACACTTGAGTTACAACTAGGTTTTATTTAATGACTAACCACAAGGATTATTACAACATAGTGCAGACACAGTAAGACAGAATTGCCTAACTGGTCAAGTAGAATTTGTTTTTTGATTGTTGCTTTGAATTAAACCTCATGATGAATACAGAAATGTTTTTATCTCTGTCATAAAGTAAAGATAATATGTTCCAATGATATCACATTAAATGGTTTGGAACAAAACAAACATTTAGATATGTTCTGTTGTGTTAGTTACAAGAGTATTTTATGCCACTGTATATTTGTCCTTTAAATCCATTGTTTAGGAAAGTTCGTATATTATGGTTCATTGACCACTTGCTGCTGATCTGCTTCAATCATGTACATAGTTCTATACATATATTCAATACTTATGTGCAATTTTTGTGTAAGCATCCTTAGTATGTCAGTGACTTACTAAATTAGAGAATCATATCATTATACTTGTACCAGTCAGGACTGTTGGTGAACGTTTTGTCTCAAAACACTGTACAATTTGTATATTTGAATAAATATGACATAATAACATATCTATACAGTGATTCTCAAGTTCATTGTTTTGAGTGAAATGTGTGTAAATAAGAACATACAGAACCTGCTTGAAGTGTATTACCAATAGTGGCAAAGCTAAAGAAATGGTGAAAGTTGATCTTTGGAGAAAATATTTAGCAGAATGCAATTGTATATGATTGTTCTGCTTAGAAACAAATTGATTGAAGAGATCTTAATGACAACAATGATAAATAACCACAAAATTAGCATAATATTTTGACCATGTTAGAAAAAAATAACTGGTACAACATGTTCACAAAAGATGTTAGAACTTCAATTTTTTCCAGTGCTTGATGTTGATCCTTTCCTAGGGCTGCCTGAAAAAGAAAAAAAAAGAATGTATTGCATCTGGTTACTCTGTTGTAAATATTTATGTTTGACATAACTACAAAGTGGTCATTTATTTATTGTGACTAGCAAAACCCAGGAAAAATCAAATCTAAAAAGGAAGAAGATCCTTATGTTCCAGCTTCTACTAGGATTAGATGAAAGCTTAAGACTAGGTAGTTTACTCTAAATTAATTAGTCCCATTAGATTTAGAACACTTAAATGTATTTCATTTCTAAATCAGGCAATGAAAAATCATACTTTTTTTAACTTGATAGTTTAAAGAGGCCTTAGGCTAACAGTACTTTAAATTCTTAAAATACTATTCAAACTATAATTAAAGCTATAAAATCTTATAATTATTTTCCATAAATTGAAATAAAACATTTACAATAATGTTAAAAACCAAAAAGAAAAGAAAAAAACAATTCATCAAGAAAATGTGTAATAAAAACCAATACATAATTTATACAATTTTAATTTATTTTAAATTCTCAAAATATTTCTTAATATGGGATAGTAATAGCACAAGAGCACTAACAAAAATGGCATTTCATGTCTGGCTTGTTGATTACAGAGGACAATCCTTGATACAAATCCACATTCTTAAGACTATTTCTGTTGTGTTCCCCATCTGTGATCCAGGATCCCTCCTTTATATTTGACCATCATGTGCTTTAATTCTTGAAGAGCTTAAGGTTGATAAGACTAAGATACACAAGGGTATCTAAAGAGTGGAGGACCTGCAGTTCTCCTGCCCTCTATAAGATCATCATACAGTATATCTTGTGTTTATATATATATTTATAGTTCTTGTCTGAGTCTGAACATTAAGAAGGAGTACAGTATTTCACCAGGCAACATAGACCCAGCTGTGACCTGCATGTTGTGCAAAATACAACACAGACAAAACCATTGTCTGCAGTTGGACAATTTACATTTAAAAATAAAAGGTAATCTAATTGAACATTGACCAACTTTTATTATTATCTGCAAGGATACAACTTATATGGCTCCTTCTGGCTCGGAAGACAATAAATTCGTTCAGATGAGTCACTGGTTTTGGTAAGGATTTAACTAAGTGTTAAAACCATATTATCTACAACAAGTGGAGATAACTAGGAACAAACCACCCTTCTGTTAATAAGTTCTTTGAAAGAAGCCATGCAGATGACACTTTACTACTTACCACTACTTTTACCCGCTGAACTTGGCCTCGGCCCTGATTCAGAAAATTGAGGCTGAGGAGGCAAATCTTTGGGTGATCGAATGGATGAATAGGATCCTGCTTCTGGTGTTCTTGGTATTTTTGGTTTGGCTCCAAAGGCAGTTCTATACTCATTGATACTAGAGAAATAGAATTATCTATAGTAGGAAGTATTACTTAATGGTACTATTTATTTAAAACAAAAACACTCCTATAGTCTTACTTGGCATTAGGTCCAACCTTCTCTAGAGATTTTGTAGAAGGGCGGAGAGCTCTGTTTTGACTAGATGGTCTGACATCAACATCTAATGCAACATATAAAATCAGGTTACTTAAATATTCTGCTCAAGGTTATTAATGCTCTATGCATGATAACAACACTTAACAATAATAATTTACAAATTAACTAGTGCATAAAATCCTATTTTACATTGAATTCCATTAGCCCTAATATAAATTTGGAGTTATGATTTTTAATATTTGGGGACATTTTGCAGAAGTTGGATTGATCAAGATTCAATACTAACTGTGAGAAGATTCTTGTGAAGCAGGTCGACTTCCACTTCTTGTTGGAGGTCTTGCAAGATTTGTTTCTGAACCAAACGAAGGATTTTCTGTTGGTGTAGTTTTCCTTACACTATCATCAAAAATGAATTTTAATATATATATATATATATATAATATTTTCATCAATGTAATGTTTTAATTTTTTATTCTACCTTAGAAGCAGTAAACATTAAGAGTACTATTATTGGTTCATTTTTATGACTAAAATATAGTTACATCCAGTTCCAAAGGTTTACAATTAATTATGATAGTTATGAATTTTTTATAATGTTTTTTTTTCCATCAAAATGAGCCCTCAAAGTACTGGTACTTTCAATGTGCTTATTTTTAAATAATTTTTCACAATGAATCAATACTAACCTTGGGGCATTATTATTGTTCTTATTTAAATTGTCATGAACGCGTCTGTTCCCAGGAGTTGCTGGCCTTTGTAAGGGCTCATCTGTCAACTAAACAAAAGAAATTTCCTTCAAAATCTATAGATATATATATGCTATATATATATATATATATACAGTACAGTGGCGTAGCATCCATGGCACAAAGGGGTTCAATGAACCCGGGCCCACTTCCAATGGTGTAACAACCATGGGCCAGGGTTGGATTTACCTCTATGCAACAAAATCTCTAGCTTAGGGCCTCCAATTAATATTTAGTAGTTACAAACAATATCTGGACTTATATGGGGCCCCATATCTCAAATAGCTTAAGGCCTTTTCAACTCTAAATAAGCGTTTAGAGGTTTCATATCGCCTGGTCCCATGACTAATGACCATTTGTGGCCTACTCTACAATGCAATTTTGTAAATAATGGTTAAAACATTGAAACGTTTCCATAAAATATCCTAAACGTCATATCAAATTTTATATTAACTTCAAAACATTTACCCGTGTTTTCACCTAGATTCATTGTAAGGAACAGCTTTTAACAGGTTTATTGTAATGTGGTATCAGTGTGTTGGTGGTGACGTTTGGGTCCCATACTCCCATTCTTTCTTTTTCTTTCCGATATGTTAATTAAACCCTTGATATGATTTTTTTTTTAAAGTAAGTATCGTTTTTTTGTTTAGATTTAGATTTAAAGTTAGATATAAAACAAGCAAAAGAAACAACATATTCTGTTTGTTCCTTAGGGAAACATTACAAATCTTGACTTTTGTGCTACTTATCCTGACTGAATTGGAGAGGAGGTTTATAACAAAAAAAAATTTAAGATAGAGTGATAATTACATTTATAATGGAATAGTGTCTTTCACTTGAATGGCTGCTTTGTTGTCTGGTATGTGCACTGGAAAGTCGTTCGGATGGCCTGGATGGTTTCTGGTTAATACCCTGAGACAACATCATTGTTGTTTGTTTTCCAAACGAATCGTCAAAAAAAAAGGATAGGGCCTACTAATGACTTAACTTCATCAACAAGCTTGACAAAATTACAGACAACATGAACGACTGAGAACGGTGGATGATGTAAACAAGGAGCACATTGAAGAAGTTGACAATTACTGACGCATAGTGAATGTTAGTTTTAACTTACGCATGCAATAAACTTTCATTTAGTGGTCATCACGAAGCATATCTTTTAAGTGAAACAAGTAACAATGATAATGTCTTAGCAGTACATGCTATCTTAAGAAAAAAACACATGCCTTTACCTCGACACGCAGACTCAAAATAATAGACCTGTTGGGCAATGCAATTTTACCAAAAATATTAAAGGATATCCAATCTGCACCATTTTTCTCTATCATGGTTGATAGCACTCAAAGAGAAAAATTTTTCACAATTCATTTTTTTTCTGAAAATGTTTTGTGAACTCCGATGACAAACTACCCAAAGACATTTATCATTTGTAGGTTTTCATACCAGAAGTCTACAGGATTGACTGAACAAATAACCTACTTTTAAGTAATAAAATATCATCATCTTTTTTTAAATTAATTATGATGCCAAGGCTATGATGGTTTTGCAATATGAGCGGACAATATAATAGCCTTCAGGTATTGTTTCAACAAAAGCAGCCCCTTGCGCATTATGTTCACTGTGCTAAACAGTAGCTACTTAAACATGGTCTTCAATGATTCTGTCAGCTGTGTTCATGAACTTGCATTGGAATGTCTTTTAGTAAATGTACCAATACATACAAACTACTGGATTTTATTGTTAAAAAAAAAATTGTCATACTAGGGGGAAGGAGGGGCCCCTCAACATATTCTTGAACCCGGGCCCACGGGTACCTTGCTATGCCACTGATACAGTATATATATAATTTACTATTTATTAGTGATCTAATACTATACTACTATAGACCACAAGGACTAAAAGGGGAACTTGACTTTTTTTTTTTACTTTAATACTTGTTCTCTTGAAATCTTTTTTCTTTTTCATATTATCTACTAGTTACAAAGCAGATATCAACTCCCTCTGTCTGTCGGATACAATTTTCTACATGCTATTTCTCCCACTTCTCATCATCAGATCAAGTTGAAACTTTGCACAATTTTTCATTGTCCCTAACAACACCTGAGTCAATTAAACAATTAACCAATTAATTAATTAATGAGTGGTACCAGTAAATAACTAATTTTGTTTGATATAGAAAAAGGATATTAAGTATTGATATATATATTGATATATATATCACAGTAAATGTGTAGTTTTTTCCATCATATAAGCTATGTTTTTTTTTTAAATAAGAAAATGTCTGTTTTTCATATACCACTAACAATCTACTATTATAATCTATTTTATAGTGGTGTGAATCAGTAGGTTTCAACATTTCAAATTTATTTCTACAAAACTAAATATTTTTCTGCATCCATATTTGCAAAAGAGATAAATGCTGAATGAGCTGTTTTATTTAAAATAACTACTGTGTTTTCGTACATACACATATACCCCGCACAAATTACAAAATAAGTAAAAAAAAAAAATTGTAGAACTTACACTGTTATATATCCCACATGTGCAAAGTGTGACTTGCTGTAAATTACTGGTGCCAAAATGTAATAAAGTACTATGATTGGAACTTTTTTTTTTCTTGAGATTTATAATGAGATATTCATAAAGCTTTTCAACGTACATTTCATCACAACCACACAGATAACTACCGGAGGTATAAAGAGCCACTGGTATGTCTATAGTTTCCTTTATGCTCTGATATGAGTAAAATAAATTTTATAAGCCCCGAACCTTTGTAGAAACGTGTATTACCTGAGGGTTATATAAAAAAAATTACAGTATCTCTATGCACAGAATTCTGAACTTTTTTTTTGTCTTTTATCTTGATGCATAGCGCTATTTACAAATATTATGAAAATTTGTTAAAGATGCTATTCTAAAAAAATGTTTTATTTCTCTATTTAAAATGTTTTTGGTGGTCTAATACCTTCTTCTTCCTGCGACTGGCTGTGTTAGGTGGTTGTGTTAATGTAAACTGTCTTAAAAGACCTTCACCAGATAACTCCCCTTGTTGTGGCCTGAGGACTTCATCCTTGTCAAGATCAGCCTCCAGCATCTCCTGATCTTCTTCCTCATCTTCATCTTCCTCTTCTTCATCTGAGTCAAACTCTTCACCATTTTCACCTACAGTTATTCAGTAATATGCAATTAAATATGCAGTGAGGTGCATCAAAATAAAATATTTAAAAAGATTCAAAATATGTTTACATTGTCAAATATAGTAGTATTGGCATAGTTTATTAAACAAAATTTTGTTATGATCTTAGAGGGTTCTGTTTCCTACTCTTTTTTTTTTTTTTCACCTTTTATAAAAAAATAGTATTTTAGTCAATAAAATGAAGTTTGCCTAGTAACCTGGCCATTAATTTCAGGAAATTTAATGGACAATAATTTCTTAGTTTAAGTTACACCTATCAATGTTTGTGTTCAGATTTAAGAGGCCCTCCTATGGAAAAGCCACTTTGGTTTTGTGTTGTCTGATTGTCTATCTGTCCATCCATTCACTTTCACACTAACATCTCAAAATATGATTTGACCATCACCACCATCATGCTACTTAAGCTCTTTCATTAGTATCCCTTTTGTTTTTAAAATGCAAACTGTTTGTACACATTAAAGATCCATCATATTTAAGGCATGATTTTCCAAGTCTTATATTGAATAATATACTATTACATAGTAATGCATGAATCATTGTAAAAAAATGGAAATAAACTGTTTCGTTTTCTATTAGAGCAGGCAGGCATTGATGAATCAGCATCTAAAAACATAAAATGGTAAAAAGAAAAAAAACTTACTTGAATTTAATTGTTTGATTATAAATTCAATCTGTCTGTTCATATCTGGCTGGTTTTCTTTTATAAAACATTTTAAAACCTCCTCCATACCCTGTTTGGTGGACAAGATTTTATTGAATTAAAAATAAGGTATATATTACCAATAATTACCAATTTCTTATAGTTATAATGTTTTTTGTTTGGTGTAATGCACAAATTGTAAGACAAATTTCCTTACGGATAATAAAGATTATTATTATTATTATTATTATTAATCAGTTTGCATCTTAGTGTGTCATATATTGGAATTGTTCAAGCCATTAGAAGTTCATAAAACATAAGTATATTTATAGTATATTTATAACAAATGAATATTAACATTTTACAAGAGTAACATCATTAGTAAAATCAATAAACTTAGAGATACTTCAGGACAGAAGGTTTAGAAAGTAAAGTTGCAGTAATACATAAAACGCAGAACCATTACCAACAAATATAAAAAAGGCAACCTAATAAAATATTCAGAAAGACACAAAGAAAAAGGCATATTTCTGAATCTTTATGTTTGGACAAATCTTCTCTAGTGCCAAGTGTTTCCCAAACTGTGTTAGACAGAAAACTAGCCTGAATAGGTGTTCCATGAGCTACGGGAGTAGTTAACTAGTAAGGTATCACCTGAATTAATCTCTCTAAAAAATTAAAGTGTGCTGCTAAATACTCAGAATGTACAAAGTGTTCTGTTAAGGAAAACGTTAAGAAAACTGCTTTAGAGCATGGAATAGGTTGCCTGGTGCCACCCAGGAAAACCATTAACTTAGCAGAGTTTTGTTTCAAATCAACACACATGATTAGATTAACACATGGATACACATAGGATGTCATTTTATTCTTTGTTTATAAGAAATGTCTGTGATTTATAAAATTAATAAAGTGGTCTTGGAATGAGGCAGAAATGTTACTTGATTTGACATTAAACAAACAATCTTTGGGGTTAAAAGATAAGATAGTATTCTGATATGACATGGTTAATCACAGTACTGGCACAAAGAATGAGAAAGAGAATTGGCGAATATTAAAAACTGGACAAGCTTTTTTTTTTCTCCCCATCACATTAAAGCAGCAGTTAACCAAGAGAAATGGTGTGGAGATAGCGAAAATATTTCAGTGATACTCAATAATAACTTATGGGCAGCAGTTAATTCTTTAACAAGGATCCTCCAAAACTGGCAGTGAGTAGTTACATATTTGTGAGCCTATTTCACTCTGGGAAATTCCATTCAGACTTAACACTTAATGTAATGAAACTTAGAAAATGTATGGCATTATTTTTTGTAAACGATGGACACAGAAAATAAAAAATCACTTATTATTTTATTTTACCCCATTAGAATATTCATAATTCCCTTACCATAGCTTTTGCTTCTTCTCTAATGGCTGGTATAGCTAATATACTATAGAGAGCTCCATTGACATAAGGGCGAATCTGACAAATAAAAATGCATTTTATTTGAAAAAATACTTTATAACATGATTATAAAATTTCATTGAATTCACTACAGAACTATGTTACATTGAATTGATTTTTGTATGGAAACAGCAAATCTTGATCCTTTTCACTTTATAAAACAAGTTTAATATATTACAATTAATAATTTCTACACACTAATTAATCAAATGTTGTATGTAACAACCAAAAAAGTGGTCTAAGATATTGCTTTCAGATTTATTTTTTTTTATTTGTAATAAAATGAAAAAAGTTCTACCTCAGTATTGTCATGACCAAGTAGGTCACTGAGAACTTTTAGAGTCTGGTGGGCTTTTAAAGAACATTTCTTTTTACCTGTGAAGAAACATATTCATAAATGTAAATGTACTTCTTTTTAAAGTTCTAATCAAGCTCAAAATATCACTGTATATTTTTCTAGTGTTTAGTTTAATTGTTTTCAAAGTTTGATTCATAATTACCAGCAGTCCTGAGGCAAAGATTCATCAACAATGCAATAGAATACTCCAGTGTGTAATCAGACAATGAATCATTATCTTCCAGGACATCCACAAGCCACTCGATCACACCCCTGTCTATCATTGCTGACTGGAGCTGGCGCCTAAAATTTATCAATAATAGAAATTGGTTCTTTTCCTATTTCAAAGTTTATATAATGTGTGTTTTTAGTTTATGAAAAGCTGATTCAGATAAAAATGTATAGAAAGTAAATGCCTAATTATTATTATGATGAAAACAAAAATTGTGGTGGCAGAGCAGTCAAGTACTTGGCTCTGAAATAGATTTTCTATAGTTCAGATCCTTTTTCACACAAGATTAAAAAAAAGGGATGAAATAAAGTTCCAAAGTTGACTTGTTATAAGGAAAGAGAAAGCAAAGCATTTCTGTAGGCCACACAATACCCTAGTTTGACTCTGAAACTGATTGCTTTAGTATTAATAATGTACTTAAGAGTAATTAAACATTAGTGCACACACATATCTTTTTGTTTATAGGGAGGGGGGGGGGGGGGGAGTCGAAAGGTAAAAAGTTTTTTGAGCTGACCTGAGACTAAGTTTTTTTAGCTGACCTGAGACTAAGTTTTTGTAAAGCTCCAAGAACCATTTCTTGAGCCATGTGATCTTTAACATCACCTTTGAGGACATCCATTAAAGCTGGCAATAAGTCTGTATTTGACGAGAGATAACCCCTTCCTAAATAGTAATAAAACAAAAACATGTGTTACAATTTATCTGAAACTGCCTTTAAGTTGTTGTTGGAACATAATGAAGCATAAGAATGCACAACAATATGCAACACTAATGTAAACAGTATGGAGACAAAGTGCTTTGTTTGATGCATCTTATAAAGGGAAAAAACATATTCCACAAGCACATTTTTGTTAGCTTAAAGTACACTAGAAAAAAGTTGCTCTTCAGATGCTCTTTATTGAGCCATCTAAGCATAAGCATTTTCTTAAAGGCATAGAGTAAAACACCTGGCAGTAACTGGCTTTTAAAAGAGAAATATGGAGAGCTTTTACAAAGACTGTGATGAATACATTTGTACCCGTAGGCAAAAGAAAGTTACCAAAGAAGAAAGGCAGAGGTGATGAAAAAAACAATCCCCAGACTTGAATGTCTTGTGATTAAGGGAACATGTATTATATAATGCTTAAAGCAGGGATGAAATTAACATAGAATGTTTATGTTACTAAAGAATGAGATGTTTTCACATCCAGATAAATCTTACCAGCACACAATGAGGCACATGCATTGTAAAATCTGGCCAGATATTGTTTGACCACAACAGAACCAGTCTGGAGAAGATTCAATATTGTTTCCTGAAAAACAAAAGCTCCATAATAAGAAAGCGACTAAATGTTCACTAAAAATACACATTTTTGTATTTAATTTGATAAATTCTTTGGTAAACGTTTGACTGAAAAACATTATTTTCAATTATTTTAGAAATGGTACATGAAGATGTTTCTCTTGTAAATTAATTAATAGGATGTTCCTGTCATATCGTCAATTACTTGGCTTGAAAACAAAAGTTTTATGTTTCAATAATGGGGGAACTTTAAGGTTCAAGAAAAAAAACACATTTGGATAACCCCGAGTCCAAACAATTGGGTGCCTGAAATATGATGGGGAGAGTAAAATTAGTTAGTCGATGTATGTATTGAACATCTTGATAAACTTTCGCACTTAAAAGCTGTAAGTTTTAAAAGGTATTTTAATTAATTTTTTTTTTGGGCTTCAATATTTTTGTAAACAAATAAAAAAAAAATAGGAGAGGTTTGTAAAGGAAGAACTACAAAACAAATATTAACTTTTTTAAATGTTGCAAGTCAAATCATTTCTGAACTGATTGGAATAATCACTACTACTTTTCACAAGCTTAAATTCCTATTCTTTTACCCTAAAAGGTCCCGGATGAGTACAGCCCAGAATATCATTCTGAATGTAAGCATTGAGTATCTGGTCTCGCTTGGGTCCAGAAGTTCGGGTTAAATGCTGTGAAAGTAATAAAAAAAAAACATCAAAAACTACAATTTTTACAGCAAGAATAACAAAAAACACAATACGGGATGTAAATTTAAGCTAGCACTAAGTTATATTTTTTATTAATTTACCCAACGAAGAACTTGAAAGATTAAAGCTTTATTAATTTACCCAACGTAGAGCTTGAAAGATTAAAGCTTTCTTTCGATCCGCTGCATCTCTGATTTGATTCTTGATTTGATTGAAATCCAAAGGAGGGTAATTTTCTTCTGAATTAACAGATGGTAACCTATTTAGAATGGAACAAAACAAAAAATTCTGATTTTCAGAACAGACTGTTGGAAGATTTTTTTTACAATTTAAAATAAACTGAATAATTTTTTCAAAATAATTACTTGTGTAATATTCTTCTAATTACATTTGCCAACTCAAATTTAATATTCATATCCTGAAATTTTTGGCAGCAAACATTTTTTTTCTAGTACTGCCATTATAAATATAACATATATATTCAACCATTATATTAAGAAATAAAAAAAAAATATATAAATATATTCAGACACATATATTTCATCCTGTTTTTTTTATTGTAACATAAAAACAGTCACATAACTTATAATTAAAATGAAGTTTAAAATTTAACTATATAATACTTCATAAATAGTGAGTAAAATACATTTTTATTACTTTGACTTTTCTGTCAGAATAAAATTTAAGAGTCATAAAAAGAAAAAAAAAATTTTAATACCAATTGCCAATGTAGTCAACTTACAAAGAGGGAATAACTGATGCTCGAAGTGCTTCCCCAGCAGTGCCTGGCCTTGAAATATCCACAGATGAGCGCATGTGGGAGGAGAAGAGCCGATTACAAAGATGTTGCAGGTATTCTGGTGTTATCTGGACATTGTAGTTAGTAAAAGAGTGAACAAATAAATACATAGTATAGTTACCCCGAGAGATCTGA
Organism: Biomphalaria glabrata; assembly: GCF_947242115.1. Classification (NCBI taxonomy): domain Eukaryota; kingdom Metazoa; phylum Mollusca; class Gastropoda; family Planorbidae; genus Biomphalaria; species Biomphalaria glabrata. The sequence continues at coordinate 13,336,146 of NC_074723.1, read as the reverse complement.
AAGCCAAAAAACAATTTTTCATTTTGCTGTTAAGGTTACAGTATTACTATTTGGTATGTTGCCATATGCACTGAAAGACAAATGACAGTATACAATATATTTGTTTAATGTATCCCCCCCCCTCATTATTATGTTTGAAATGTATGGTAACTAACTACAAAAGTGGTGTACACAGGGAAAGCATTTGTTAGGTTATTTTTAAATTATTTCAAATTAATGGTAATAAATTATTTTTTAAAAATAAGTTTTAAGACATTTTATTATTGTAATTTTGTAATAGTAATTCAATAAGCTCCCTATCAGAATTTATCAATCATACTCAGACCACTTATTCATGTTCAAAATGATAAAACCTTTCTAAATAACATTTTCTACTTTGCGCAAATCACTAACATCACAGTCAGTATTGAAGTGGAACCAACAAGGAAAGAGAAAGAGATGGTGTCCAAGAAGCAGCTGGAACTAGAGGCAGACACATAAATGTTTGGTTACACCTGGAACAAGATGGAAATGATGGCCCAAGACAGGGGACTATGGAGATTTATTGTTGGCAGCCCATATGCCAATAGGAGTGTAAGCTGTAAGTCAGTAAATAACATTTTCTAGAATGATACCTGGCATCTTCATTATCCTTCACTTGCATGCTAATCAGTACATATTACATGAAAGATGTTATTAGAATGTAAGAAAAAATATCTAGTTGTTAATGTGTTTGAAAGTCTATAGTCTTAAGAGCACAACATTGAAAATCATTACAAAAAAAATGATGAAGTAATGAAGAAGAAAGGAGGTAAATAATGCATTATCACTACTATTTGGACACTCACTACTATTTGGACATTTACTACTATAAGGACACTCACTACTATTTGGACACTCCCTTCTATATGGATGCTCTTATCAAACATTTTGTACAAAATAATATGGAATTTATCTTATTTTAGCTAGCAATATTGAGTCTAAAAATTGTAGTTAATCAGCATTGGTTAAAAATTGATAGAGAGAACTAATTTTTCTCAAAATTAAATCTCACAAGATATAAATATGAGCTTGTGTCTCCCTCTCTTCTCTGCGTTTTTCTAAAAATTACTTTCTTCTGTCAAATTTTTTTCTCATTATTTTTTTCATTTTTCTTTCTCTCTCTCTTTTCAAATATTAACTGAAAACAAAGCTGCAACAGGTAAACTAGTCTAAAAATATAAATAGAAATCATAATGTGATATTTACATGTCTTCCTTGCACTGTAGATTCCAATGCATCAACCAGGTCTGCAGTAATTCCTATCAGATTGTGATAGTCTGACTGCACAGAATAAAATGATTTAGTACATCAGTTAAAATTACCAATGATTTATTTATCATTTAAACATTTTAAGTATCTCAATATCCATAAATAAAAAAAATAATTATACAGAGTAGAAAAATGAAACTGTATCCAAATTAATTTATTTCTTAACTTTAGCAACAACAACAAAAATCTCACTTGAACTTTGCTGTGACGCTTCAAGTAAGCAGCTGCTTTTTTTTCTGACTCCACAACTTGTTGGCTCAATAAAAGATTTTTTTGTCTTAAACCTTCAAATGCACATGAAATACAAAATGTCTCAAAACTTGACTGTTTTAAATAATTTTTTAAATTAATATAATTAATATAAAGAATACAGGTAGGTTATAAATAACTTTAATACTAGCTTACCTTTTCCATCTGAACCATTCTATTTCTCAAGTTAGGGAACATATACATTTGTAATTATTTTGTCATAAACCTATCAACATATAGCCTGTGCCATTTGAGAAATTTATCTTACTCAAACTTTCTAAAATCATGTTAACGTATTATAAAAATAGCGAATAAAGTTCTATATATTTTAGACTATTATTTCAGTTTAAAAAAAAACAACTTATAAAATTCTATTAGAGATAATTGATTATGAAAAGTAAATAAAAAGATACATAAAGTTCATATAATTTTGGCTGTGGTGTGGATGTGAGAGTTGAAGAAAAAAATGTCTCCAGTTTGGCTTTAATATCTTTCGTCCAATTTTCCTGAAATATCAAGTCAATTTTGTTATTACAATGGCATTTTTAAAATTGTTTTTTGTTGTTGCTGTTGTAGTTGATTCTATAACATTCATTGGTTTTCAAAGTCAGTTTAGAAACAAACATAACTATATGAAATTAAAAGCACCACATATAGAATGAGTAAAAAATGTGTATACATAATGAAATATAAAAATAGGTTAAAATAGTTTTCATGGAGATAGGTATTTTTTTAAAACAACATCTGTGTTGAAATAAAGAAAGAGGGAGCTGGACAAAAAGAGAGATCAAAATAGAGACTGAGAAAATAGTGAAAGAAAAAAAAAACTAATTGAAAAGTATTAGATCTAATTAAGATGTGATGTTGGGTTTTATAAATACTACATGTCTTTTTGATAACACATTTGTCATATTGACATTGTATTAATATATAAATATAATGAAATAATAGACACTCACTGAAAATAATTCTGCATATGAAGGGTGAGATTTAGGATTTTGAACAAATGGTAAAGCGTAGAAAGGTAGAAACTCTGTTGTTTGACTAAGTGTAGCTCCACTGCTTTCAATATACTTTTTAAAATTGTTCATTGCTTCTTCTTTGTCTTTCTAGAAACAAACAAAAATTGTGAATATTTGTGTTGCTAGGTGAAAAATAAATATTTTTGCATTATCAGTTTATATTGTAATTATTTTTAATTAAACCTATATCTACTACCTTAAAAAGTCATGTCTAGCTTTGAGCCAAAAGAGGTTACTTTAAACAAAAACAAAGTCTTTAAAAAATATTTTCAGATAATTAATATGATAAAAAAAAATTAAAATAAAAAAAATAGAATAGTAGCTTATGTATAGTAAAAAAGTATATATACTTTTAATATTTTAGAACACAAAAACGCTTCATAAACATTTGATTTCCAAGGAAGGCTTTTCTCACTGTGTTATCAACCGTTTCATATAAAATTAATTTTTTCCTTCTAAATGTGACATGAGCTTCTAATTTAAAAAAATTAAAAACTATTAGTAATGTCTTATACCATCAAACTGCATTATTAGTATACTGTAAACACTGCATTCTATTGCAATGGTAGTTATTAGGCTCATATAATTTGAAAGAATGAAAAAAAAAAAGCATAATATTTGTATTAACTGCTGTGAAAACGTACTTGTGACTGGTTGTATTTGATTGGATAAATTGCAAAGTAAATGTTCAAATAAAATTCAATCTTCTGTGAAAGACTTTTGTTGTCTTGTTCAGATAGATGCATGTTGCTCCTCCAGAGATTGAAAAATAGATCACTCTTGCCTTCATGGAAAAACTCAAGCATCTGTGCCTGGAAGAAAGGTATGGCTTTACATAGTTTTTAACCATTCAACTCATTATACTTGGTTATTACCCTATAAATCATAAAACTTATAATAATACTAAGTTTTTACGTTGTTGTTTTTTTAGGTTATCACCACCAAATAAGATGGTGAAATTTGGGAGGAAAGAATTTAATTGTTGTTAGGTCATTAGCATATATTGACAGGTGCTCTACCTAAGAGGACCAAAGGGAAACTATTAATAAAAAGCTTATATCAACTCTGTCTGTCTGTCTGGTAAAAAGTTTGTATATGTTATTCTCCAATCAAGCTGAAATTTCGCACTTATTTCTTTTACATGACAACACAAGACTCATATTAAGAATTAACCAATTAGTTAATTAACTATTGGTAATTAATTGCCAAAATAATGTTCTGGCTAGTTTCTTGTGTTGCTCTACTTCACTATTTCATTAACAAGGCACTTCATTAGTATGTCAGTTTGAGGAGGATTGAGCCATGAGTTTAAATTCAGGTCGTTCACCTATTTTTTAATGTTTTTATACTTTTTGTTGATATTATGACATTGCGAAACTCAATGACTATGTATCTACTCACCTGTGCCAAATGTAGCTTTTCTGTTCCATAGGAACTACTGCTTTTTTCTGGTAAAGGTTTGTTTTTCTCTTTACACTCTGATTCAAAAGTTATTTTTGTTTTATCAAAGCCACTAAAATCCAAGTACTGCAATAATAAATGTATATAAACATTGTTTTTGGCATTTTATAGATTCTAGCAGATCTAGGAATGTAGAGTCAAAACAAAAAAAAAAGGTAAACTAGTAACTCCTTTAGTCATTATTATACTTATATGGTGTGCAATGATCCAATGGTAACAATATCTAAGCAATTATATGTTACCAGAATGATTTTATTATTTAGGAATTTAGTATTAAGCATAGTAAGGATCTTATGAACAATCCTGAAGCTTGGCTTGGTCATGCAATCAATAAAGTTCAACTTTGACATGTGTGGATGAGTGGCATAAACCACTTGTCAAGGGGTCTCAAGTCTGAATACTGACTCATGCAGAGCACCTAAAGAAAAGCCCAAGGTATCTAGATTCTACATTAGAACTAGATCGAGATCTAGTGATGATCTAAAATCTAACAATACCAAAACTCAAAATATAGATTTAAAACTAATTTAAAATTCATAATACAAATCATCATAATCATAATCATGTTAATCATGGTAATTCCATGTTAGCCATTATATTCATTATAATCATGCATGTAAACCTTACTTAAGTTAATGAAATGCACTGCTATCGAGCATCTAGATTCTATATAGATCTATATCTATTATTAAATCTATAACTAAACTAAGTCTTAGGTCTTAGACTGTTTTAACTGTTTAGTCTTAGTCTAGTATAAAAATAATGATATTACATTATTTGATCTAGATCAAGATAGATCTAAGATTATAAATGATTCTTAATAATAAATAATAATATTATTATAATCATCATCATTATGATCCGAAATGATCGATTGATCGCAGACGTATTAATAGTAATTCTAAGTAATAATGATAAGTCAAGTATTAACTTTTGTCAACTTTTGTCTTTTAAATTTAAGTAAAGTAATCTACTTTTAATCTAGTATTCCGAGTATTCGTACTTCTTTGACAATAGCATTCAGTTCTCCTTCATAACTTATAATCGATGCGTCGCCAGACATCTTAGAAGGGTAATTAGATGTAGGTCTATTAAGAATTTATTAAGTTTTAGATCTAATTTAGTATATCAGTAGATCTATATCTTTGAAAATTAGTTGCCATTGATGCCATCTTGTTTATCTTAGTTGCATTGTGCACAGGACTAACAGTAGTTTCGCAGAAAAAAGAAATTTGTACGTGTTTTCATAAACTATAAAGATCTAGATAGTCTATTGAATATTATTATGCTGGGGAAAATTAATAATATAGATCTAGATTTAGAATCTACATTCTAAGTCTAAATTTAATCTCTTTTTTTTTTATGTAATATTTGTTTATATTCTAATTATTAATTTTATTACATAGCAGTCCCCCCCCCCCTTTTTCCTTTTTCTATCCACGCAGGTGATCTATCAAAATATTCAAAAAGGAACGGCAAATGCTGATACAGTTTATCTATAGATGGTCTACTATCTAGATCTAGACTATAGCACTATAGTTCTTAGTAATATGAGACCTATCAACAATTTACCCCTCCCCATTTTTTTTTTTTTTTTTTGACTTTCGTGGTTGGGTGCTGTGACGGTTCATACGTCCACGTATTCCCGCCAGCGGCTGTTCTTAGCAGAATACCAAGAGAGACGTCCAGCCAGCTTTTCTTTGGACTGTCCTTTCTTCGTGCCTCCTCCAATGTAGTCCTCATTTTTCAAAGTGAGTCATGTCTTAATAATTACAATATGACCAAACCAGCTGAGATTTCGTTTCTTCGCAGCCTCCTTTTTGACAGCCAGCTTAATGCCAAAGTACAAACTCGTTTGTGCTCTTTTCCTGGTATCTGATACCCAGCAGATTTCTGTACTCTCAAAGGCTTGGATTCTTTTCTTTCAGCCTCAGCATTCAACTTACACAATATAGGCCTATTGGGGAAGAAAACAGCTGACGAAGAATAAAGTTTATATTTTACACGGAAGAGGATGTTACTCTCCCAGACGTTTCACAATCCCACTTCTGACACCATGTAGAATATTTGTGTTACACAAATAACAAACTAGTGTTTAAGAGGGAAGACATATTAAGAACTCCATTTATTACGTAAACACAAGCGGTGTTACACTGACGCGCTAGTGTGCAAATGTACATATAATACCAATATGTTACAGGCCTACTCGTGACGGCGAATGCCAAACTTAAACGGGGTTTTCTCTTTTAGTGATCTTGTTATGTCTGAACCTAAATATTTAAATGAGTCAACTTCTCCTAATGCCATTCAGCTGTGGGTAACATTTCGTATTCTCTCCACCACCATAGTAGCCTATTTTGATTTGGTTTAGCACTGATTTCGATGCGACCTGCTCTAGCTAAAGCATCCAGCTTAAGGCCTAAAGTTCGTGTACCTGGTCTGTATTTTCTCCAATGAGGTCTATATCATCTGCAAACCCTTAGATTAGATTTATGATCAGGCTAGGAGTAAATCTTTCTATAGAGTTTCCACCATGATATGATCATTTTAGAAAGAGCTAATTAAGGAGATGAGAGTGCATCTTTGCCAAACTCCTAAGGATGTCCTAAAACTTTCTCCATTTTGTGTGTGTATGTGTGTGTTCTGGATTACTGCAATATTGGCATTGAGGTAAAGGGCTTTGATAATATCGATATTGTTCTATGTTGAACTCTCTCATCACATGCCATCATGCCTAACCTGGTAAAAAACCTGTTTTGAAGACTATGAATTTGCGTACCAGGTTCATTTGACAAGTTTTTTCTTATTCTCATTTGACAATCCGATGATAAATATTTGTTCAGAAGTGCTTCTACCTGCTCTGAGTCCTGTCTGTTCTTCAGCTTTCCTTTTGAGTCTCTTGAGAGTTATTCTTAGGAGGCGCGGTGGCTGATCGGTAAAGCGCTTGGCTTCCGAACCAGTGACCTGGGTTCGAATCCTGGATTTTTAATTTCGGGATCTTCGGGCGCCTCTGAGTCCACCCAGCTCTAATGGGTACCTGGCGTTAGTTGGGGAAAAGTAAAGGCGGTTGGTCGTTGTGCTGGCCACATGACACCCTCGTTAACCGTAGGCCACAAAAACAGATGAACTTTACATCTGAAAGGGGGGAGAGTTATTCTTATCATTATCTTGGTAGGATGACTGATTAGACTCAAAATTCTAAAACTGGTATTGTCTAAAATTTTCACTCTTTGGCAGTGGCATAATTAAAGATTGGGTCTATTCTTTTGATCAGATACAATGGTTTAAATTTGGATCTATCTGATATTCTATTTGCACATTTTTATTATTATTTGGGCTCCTACCAAATCCTACCATATTGTTTTGAATGCACCGTTGTGCACCAATGGGTCACAAATTTGGTGGTGCTGCTGATGTGTTGTTGACTTTTTTTTTACTTGACAACAGTAGAGTCTAATAGTTCAAGTCATTTTAATGAACCTTGATCTAGATCGTGGTAGCTCTAGATCTATATTTTTTAAAGACATGTTCATCTTTTCTTTTTGTAAATAAATACGATCGTTAATATCGATCTACATCTACTTGGACCACAATGCAGCGCGACAAACACTTATCTTTGGATGATTTGTTTATACCAAGGTGTTGCTCGTTTTGTTTTCGATAAATATAATGTTACTAATATTAGATTTAACTAAAATGATCTCAAATGTAGCTCTGGATCTAAATGATCCTATTGATAATAGTTGATAATTGATCTTCCCTAGTGCTATTAGAGCATGGAATGGGTTGCCTGAGCTAGCCAGGAAAACCAGTGACTTGGCAGAATTTAAGTCATTGGTCAATATGCATGACTGATTAGTTATTTCTTTTTCAAGACGTTAAAGATAATAAATTATGGCTTTTATATAACACTACTTTCATGCTCATAGCATGCTCAGAGCACTATGGTCCAACCTCATTTGTGGACCAGTGGGGGAGGGGGTATATGGGAGAAGTTTTTTTCCGTGCTGCCTTTAGGCGCTCAGTAAACACAACTCTGCTCGAGTCGGGTGTCGAACCTCGAGCCCCCTTCATAGGTAGCCAAGCCATACCAAGTTCAAGCGTACTTGGCCTCTCGACCATTGTTAATAATTTTATTTTCAACTTAAAAGAGTTTAATAATAAACATTAATCAAAAGTGGAATTCCTTTTTTTTCTTCTTTAACACAAACGCCAGAAATCTGTGGCAACGGTTTGAACAGCTGATGGTTCAGCAGATGTTTCGACTTCAAACAGAGGATACAGCAGCTCAAGATTCGTCCAGCACATGTTCCACATCCTCTGGCGAAACGGGCAGCTCTGAGACAATTTTGAATATTCCGTGTATGCCATCTGCCTCACAGTTACAAAGGAATACGAATGCATTATGCACAATGCACATAGGACAACATCCACTTGTTGGTGCGTTGATTAAATAGTATTCCCAATTAGACCTGTCTGAGCTATCAGGGGCGGACTGGGTATCAAAATTGGCCCACATTACAATACAATATGGCCCACAATGTGTTTTCCATGTGATTGGCCTCCTATGTCAAGTTTATAATTTGCCAAAAGCTTGCATGCGTGGGTTTACGTAGCGTATAGTATTTATACAAGTAGATAGGCTGGTGTGAATAATTTATCACGTGATTTTGAAATTATCTGAAATTAAGGTAGTTAAAAGAGTAAAGCATAACACTTAAGAAGGGAGAATACTCTACATATTATGTTCCAGTTATGGTACACATTACCTAGTACCATATATGCCAAGGTACAAGAAGATTCCTTATAAATGAACTAACGTACTCGCTCCCACATCGTTTATAATTGTGTTTAAATCAAGTTATATAACGTTATTAACGATAGCTAGCAACGTTGAAATGTTTCAAGTGTCATGATACGTGATACGTATAATATCTCAGCCTATTTACACACTTTAATGTGCGAAAACATCTTTCACAAACATACAATACATGATAATAAGTATTACAAGTTACAACCCTGTCAATAAATTTTACATCCTTAAAACTCTATCAGCAATTATCTCATCCTTCGCCAGTTCTCCAAGCATTCGTGTTTACTCATCGCTATTTTTTCAGGCAAATAAACTTTCATTTACAAATTTAACTCTTCACCCTGAAGAATGGCTGCCTGGTCGTGCGCTGGACTGTCGTTCGGTCGTCTAGATGGTCCTGGGTTCAACACATACCCTACGCGTTGCCATCCTCGTCGTCTTGCCGGAGGTTTGGAGGAGGGAACATCCGAAACATGTAAAACATTTTACAAAACATCCCCACGTCACAAAGCCATCATTTGCTTTCTTCATAACTTGGACATCTAGTTTGAGTGTCTACATATTAGAGTTAGCGGAACTTAGCTACACACACAATGTTCTGTGCTGTTATGTATGTGCATGTGTTTTGAAGTTAAAAATAAGCTTTCTGAAAAAAAGTGCAGTAAAAAAAAAGGTTTCAATATTGTTTCATATTTAAGTAAATCTTCTTTGTGTGCCTTGACTTTTTTTCTTCACCGCTTTAGATCTGCTTTTCTGTGCAATGTTTTTAATTGGAATAAAGTGTATGAATTCATAAAGCCTTTCCAATTAAGATAAATAAAGCAGTCTAAAGATAAGAAGTCATAGTTTTCTTTAGACTTTTGTCAAATAATACAATACCAAAGACGTTAAGAGACGTAAAATGGCTTGATCAAGAGCGATCCGAAGACTTTTGTTTTTTCAGCGCAGGACATAGAGTCACTTGTTCATCGGAAATTAAAGTCATACATAAAGTGTAGAGCTTCTAAGTCTGCCTCTTCGTCATTTTGGCGTGGGCCAACATGGCTTGATCTCCAGGAGTTAATGGCGTTGTGCTTGTTCAGTCATGAATGCTATCTTCATGATTCACCAGGTTCAACAACGGTTGTTTAATCTGTTGTGCATGTGGCTTAACTGATCAGTAATTTACTGCAATTTTTTTTTGTCAGAAGATTCTAGCAATATTTGCTTTTTATGTCATTTTTTCTGCTGTTTCCTTTTGCACTTGTAACTGGTATTTTTATTCTTATGCATTTCGACCATCATTTTTTTTATCCCTATCTACAAGTCAATTTCGGTAACAGTGGACTACAGTAGGCACCCTTGCACCCCATAACGCAGGGAAATTTGTTGGTCTCTTTATAGATTTATTAAATATACTCACACAAACGCAAATTCTATATGTCTATATATTGCATTGTGTTTGATAATCACTTGATGTGTATAAGGGATTTAAGCCTACAAGAAGCATTGTATACGGATATAGGTTATTACATTATTCCGGAAAATGTGTTAGGATAGATGGATAGTATAAATACAATATTATGTCTTTAAATAAAATCTTTTATAAAGGTAAGCATTGGCCTATAGTACACGACACTCAATGGGACCCTTTATAAAAGAATATAATGAAGATACTTTGTATAATATTCATGCAGCCCATCCGGTGGCTGCTCTACCAGCCCATTAAGTAGGCCCTACACATACCAGCCCACCAGGCATTTGCCCGAATGCCCTATAGCCAGCCCGCCCCATGTGATTCAAGCTACTATGTAGGCCTAATGTTGCATGGAGATCTGATTCAAAATTAAATTAGGATTAAATTAAATTAATAATCCATAACGCATTAAAATTGATGAAGGCCTAATTGGCATGTATGTGAGTTAGGATTCACGTTTTTTTTTTAAAGTGAAAGCTATAAACTGAATTTGTAAAACTTGAACTTATTCACTTGTACATCAATTAGCTGATTGATCCTGATATATTTTTACACAAACAATATTAACCTTATTTAAGCTAAGTCTAGTAAGCAACTGTCACTTACAGCCTTTTCAAAAAGGTTACTTTCTGATACTGATAGAATAAATCAAATCATCTGGATCAAAAACTATTCTGTGGCTTCATCCAGATTATTACGAAGATAACCCATTTTTATAACTTTTTCCATGGCTTTCCACACAAAGTTACTCCTACGAGTTAACTTTGTCTTTAAAGTTTAAACTAACAAGTAAAAAAAAAGGCCTATTATAAATTTCAATATGAGTCTCAATCTCTACAACAAGGCAATAAATAGTTTATTAAGGGCAAGTAATTTGTTCCTAGCATTATAAAATAAAAAGTTTATAAGCAATTTTTTTTTTTCAATATTCAAACTCCAATAATTAGACTCTTATAAGATCTAGACTTAGACCTTGCAATCATTTATATAATTTCTGAGAATATAAGTAGATCATCTGGGGGGGAGGGGGCGCTCAAAATTTTCACATATATAAAAATTAGTTTCTATCATAGGATAAAAGCTCACAGGCATTATTGTACACACAATATCATTCTCTAGATCATCTGGTAGATGTAGATCTAGAAGAGATCACAATATAACAACATAATAAATATTTTGTGCTGATCTAAAATTGTTCATTTCAGGCTGAAATCCTGATTACGTGTAGTCCTAAGGTTATTCTAAAAAACAAACCCTTAAAAACTAGGTATACTCCTTTGGTAAAAGCAAATAACCATTTATTTAACGTTATTATAGCTTGTGCTGGAAATGAAAATGTTATTTGATAGAGGCAGGACTGAATCCAAAATTCAAATAGGCTACTGGTCTCGTTGAACAGATCTTTTTGTAAGACAGTATAGTATATTATAGGTGAAGATGCCAATATGGTTATGAATGCTTTACCCTATAGTTGTGTGATTTTCATTTCTGATTGTTGCCACAATGGTTTAAGTTCAAATCCTGCCTGCTATCAATTATATATATAGTTATATACAGTAACAAATATAAATAGTTGAAGTGAGACAGGAAATGTATAATTATTACAAAATCTAGCATTCTAGTTAGAGCTATAATCTATATGAATAATGCATGATATTTTAATTGTTATTTTTTAAAAAGTATTTAGATCTGAATGTAATTTTATTTAAACTTCTGTATTTTTTATATTATTATTATTGTTTTTGAAGGAAATGCTGTTTTTTTTATAAAATACAATATTTGGGAATCATAAAATTTCCTTGCTTCTTTTTTCAGTGCTTTTTACAATAGAACTACAAATTATTTAGTACAAGCCTGTCAGGAATTCTAGTTGTTGGTGACCTTTTAACAATTCATATCAACATTATTTTGAATTATTTATATCATTTTTTAATATTTTCTTTGCTTATGATAAATTTCTCATGTGACATTCTTCTCAACAACAGTAATTTTCATAATGCTTTGTATCTATAATTTTTCAACTTTAAACTAAATCTTGTTTTACAGAAGAAAACAAGTTTCAGAAACTGATAAATTTGTGTGTCTTTTTGTCTACTATGGTATCACAAATCTATGAGTTAGAAAAAGTGACTGAAACATGATGCCTTTATCTAATTTTGGCATGCCCAACTTAGCAGACAAAGTGACTGAAACATGAAGCCTTTATCTAATTTAGGCATGCCCAACTTAGCAGACAAAGTGACTGAAACATGATGCCTTTATCTAATTTAGGCATGCCCAACTTAGCAGACAAAGTGACTGAAACATGAAGCCTTTATCTAATTTAGGCCTGCCCAACTTAGCAGACAAAGTGACTGAAACATGATGCCTTTATCTAATTTAGGCATGCCCAACTTAGCAGACAAAGTGACTGAAACATGATGCCTTTATCTAATTTAGGCCTGCCCAACTTAGCAAGAAGCATGAGTCCTCTGCTGGAAGCACTAGTTTTCATCATGAAAGACATGCAGTCCAGCACCTCTCCAACTGATGCCTTAGATGCTGTTGACAGAAGTCGTCAATGCAAAAAAGTTCTATCCAGTCTGTTTAATCTTTTTTTTTCTTGTACATTCTTTTATTCAAAATATTTGAATTTCTTAACTCAAATATTTATTGAGCATAAACCTAATGTATGTTATATAATTTACTTATCCTAAATCATTCATATTTAACCTATAGATGTGGATCTAATTTTAATTATGTCTTTCATATTAGAAAGAAATTCACAATTTTGGGTTTAATTATTGTATAAATATTTTCTTTTAAGCCATTGATACCTCTTAACAATTTTTTATAATCTTGGTATAACTAAACACTCTCAACTGAAACTGTAAGTGCTCATTAAAATATCTTTGTTATTCTTTATATGTTCAAATGTATTTTAGCCTTTAATCTTTGATCAAAGTTGGTATATTAAACTTTTAATTTTATTTTGTTAGGAGTGTACAAACAATCGTTAAACCTTGAGAGTCAGCTCCACCAGTATATAAATCCTGGACTGGTCACCTCACTTCAGAAAAGAACTGTTAGAGCCACTAAACAGATAGATCTTATTTCAAGACTCATTAAAAAATTGAAGAAAGAATCAAGTAAGGTATGGACTTATATTAAATTGTGATAATTTTTTTTTTAAATTCTGCATTTAAAGAAGTTCTTATCTGCTGCTCCTATATACCAAAAGTAGGCCTTAGGGTTATCCAACAGCTGCATTTCAAAAGGAGGACAGAACCAAGGACAAAGCCTCAAAAACAAAACAAAAGAAAATGAAAACAAGATTAACTGCATCCTAAGCTTACAATTTAACTGATGAAACTTGACAGTAAATCAGAGGCTGTATTACTACTAGAATAAATATTATATTTCTCAGACAAAGCAACTTATTTGGCACTAGTTCAGTAGTTTATCATTTGCAAATACAAACCCATGAACATTTGTCTTCATGTTGTACTTTGGCAGAAGAATGCCTCTCCTTTTGGTAATGGAGAGTCCATTGCTTTCTTTTGTCCATTATGCCACAACTGTGCATTGAATATTGGCTTCCTGGTGGTGTATTATGCACTCTGGACTGTCATCTCAATAATCCTGGTTTCTAACCCTGCCCACTGCTATCCTGCACCATCCCTCTGAAGGTTTAGGTTAGGATGTAATAATTTTCAATCTGAAGGAATACCTAAAACATGTTTAAAAAAAAAAAAAAAAGAACACTCTTTCAAAAGAAAAATTTTCAGATCTTGACCTGTCATTGGACTTCATTAACATATTTAACTTAAACAAAGGAAGAAATCTAAATCTAATCTTTTACCCCCCCCCCCCCCCCCCCCCCAAAAAAAAAAAAAAAGTCTACTTTCTATCTTACAAATGTTTTTAAGATGCATTACTGGTAAAAAAATATTTTCAATCATTTTTTTTTACTGCATGAATTTAAAATAGAAGATATGAAGGATTTAATTCGATTGATGGATAATATGCCACTGCAGTAAAATTTGGACATTTTTACATCTTAGACTAATGCCAGTTGCACAGAAGACTCAACATCAAAAAGAAGGACATGTCCTCCTTTTGATGGATGTCTAATAACCATAGCCTTACTGATATCAGTTGGAGAATCAACTAGATTATATATGAGATAAAGAGAGGTTAAATGATAGTCTATTTTTTTTTTAATATCATCAAAGCTTTCTAAAATATAAGTCTACATTGGTATTGATTTCATGGGGCACACTGTAGCTATTTTATACTCAATAAATTGTCCTGAATTGCTTAAACTTTCATATCTTAGACTCTCTCAACAGCATAGTCTTGTAAATACACTATAAGCTTTTTTTAAATGGAAGATTTGTACCTTTAATGTCAAATGCTCAGCAGGATAGTCATAAAGTAATGCCTATTCTTTTGATGAAATGATGCCTGTGTTTATTATGTATTTAATTATGTATGCAATGTTGCAATTTTGTAGAGATACTATGATCATGAAAGCTTTAGAAGAGCCAGTGAAATATCTGCTCAGTTAAAATCTTTACTTTCTCAACAAAGATGTGAGTGGCAATGCGTTGGAAGACTGAAGGTACATCTAATGCATTTTTAGTTGTAAATGTGGATTTTGTTTTCTTTATTTCTTTTAGCTATTGTCTAATGTTTGAAACTGCTGAGCTATTAATAGAATAGTTGTTTTTTTAATATTTCAAGGCATGCTATAAAAAAGAATGTCTTCTTTATTTTATTGAATTAATTTTGTGTCTCTTAAATTTAATTTTGTTCAACTTTATATAATTTCTTAATAAATATACAATATACTTTTTTTTTAAGGAGACATTAACTATGGCAAAAGAAATAACTTCTATTCTCAAATTTATTTGTAAACTAACTTCATTAATTGAACGGAATGCTGATGCCCTTCGTCGGTAAGCATGATGAAAAACAGTCTATATAAGAGCACTTATTCTTACAGTTAGTAATATAGCCTACTATCAAAACAAAAGAAAAAGTAGGAAAAAATTAATCAAATTATTAGGGAGCAGACAAAAATAGTGGGGGTCATGTAGGAGTTTGTTTTTTTTTCTTTAAGGACAATAAATCCTTTCTATTTGCATTGTAGTTATAAATTTTATATCAAAGTATTAATTATAAAAAAGACATCATCAGTCATGTTTAAAAAATTTAATTGTTTAATCTTATAAGTTAGATATACCAGTTTATATAATTACTATTCTGATTATTTGTATCATGCAGTATGTATGAAGGACCACCACCCTATGATGATGCTAACAATGTTAGTTCTTCAATTGGTACTACTGATAATTTAGGTAGGATATTCCTAAGTTGATTTTGTAGATTATTTTTTTACCATTCCTTTTCTGATATATTGTTTTGTGCTTAAATTTAATAAAAAATTTTTTAGGTTCTATTCAATTATGAAATTTAATTCCATAAAGCTTTCATCACCAGGGATGAGAAAATGTTTCTCAAATACTCAAAATCTGTCAAATTGTTATTACTAAAAACACTATTACTTTTAGTAGAGGAGAATTTTTTTTCAACATTACAATTTATGGCTGATCTGATTATTCAATTTTTTTTAAATTGGACGTTGAGTATTGTTGGAGATCTATTAAGATAAGTTGGTGCTAAGAACTTATCTCATAATGTCACTTTTGTTTTTATTTGGTTGAGTGAATGTGTCCTCAGCTTAATATGTAAAAATATAATTCAGCTGTTCTGTGTCATATAACTTCACTTTAAAATGAGTAAAGCACAAAATCTAATTAGTACCCTATAGAGATCCTAAACACAGTAATAGATTTTTTTAAAAAGTAAAGTTCCCCTTTCAGACCATTTGATATATGGGACATATGATGTAAGGTCATCTGTTTCTTTGGCCCATGGTAAATGAGGGTGCCATGTGGCCAGCACAATGACCAACCACCTTTACTTTTCCCTAACTAATGTCAGGTGTTCATTGGAGCTGGGTTGACTCAGAAGCGCCCTAATGATCCTGAAAGTAAAAATCCCAGTCTTCACCAGGATTCAAACCCTGGACCCCCTGTGACCCCAATGACTCTTTCCTTCAAACTACTTATGTACCAGTAATATGCTATTCCCCTTTTTTTTCTAGACTTAAATTGCTCTGTAACACATAATTCATACAAAATGTAAATATTTCTTTAAAAGAAATATTAAGTCAGATATTTAGTTGAATGAATTGTTACATCATCAAGACTAATATCTGTCTTTCATTAAGACAAAATAAAATTTGTAATGTATTTGTTTCATTTGAGGGAGCAAATATGAAAGACTTTAATAGAGGAGAAAAAAATCAAATTTTTTATCTAGAAAGTTCTGATGCTACTATGGAAAAACTGAGAAGTCACTCTAACACCTTGCCAAGACTTTCACAGAGTGAAGTAACAATATCACTATCTTTAGACTATCTGCATAAACCTGAGTGTCAACCTAGAAATGTAAGGAAATTAAAGAGGTAAATTTAATTTTAATTATTACTGGGGGATTGTATTTTTTAAATTATTTTTCTCCTATTTATCCTTGTGGAGGGATAACTTAAATAAAAGCCATTATATTTAGCACATTTAGATTTTAAAGGTTCTCATGAAGGTCTAAAAATTTAAATGATATTCTCCTGCAGATAATGGTCTAGTTGACAGCACACATTTAGGCTCTTTTTACAAACCTTATATCAATTCACTCTGTCTGGAATTTCATAAACTATTTCTCCCATTTCCATTCTTGGATCAAGTTGAAACTTTGCACTATTGCCCATAGCAAAATATGAACCAATAAAAAATTTACCAATTATTTCATCAATTAGTCATAATTAATTTAATTTTCTATAGAGACAGTACTAACTAAGCCATGTGTAGAAAATTAGGTAGTCACCAAAAATATGAAACTAATTACAGATAACTATAAAATCTATTTTCATAAGCACTTGGCTGGCTCAGTGGCTAGTCTATTAGCTTGAGACCTCAAGTTCAAATTCAAGTCAAACAACTTTTACAAAAAAAAATGTTTAAACCATCATGGAAACCTTCTCCCTGATAGTCTAGATTAATTAAACAATGATTCAAAATAATTGATTCAATTACATATATTATAAGCTTTGTTTTAAGAAAAGTATATCTCTTATACTTTACTTGTTAAGTTTTTGAGCTGCTTAATATTTAGAGATGGGTGGAATATCCTAAATTCCAAGTAAAGATCCTCTGCTTCAGAAGCAATACATTTCATCCACAATGATTTATTTATTATCATCATCTTTTTCTATTGATAAGTTATAGGTTTTTTTTATCGTGAATTTTATTTTTAAAAAAAATAAATAAAAATGTTTTAATTCACCTAAAAAATAAAGACTTGTATAAATTGTATGAATATTAGAATAATTTGACTGGAGAATAATATAATTGTTAAATAAAGGATGGGCAGCGAAAATAGTAACAATCAATAACTACTTTCCAATGAACAATGACCACTGAACAATGACCCCAATAGCTTGCCTTGCTTTCCTTTTATAGTCTCCTAAAAAGACTTTTCTGGATTGTTACGTAATTATTAACCTTTTCTTCAACTTTCTATCTTTTTCTGCCCCTGCCTACATGTTTATATAAATATTTTTTCAAGATCTTAAGAAAAATCTGGTCATCTATATTTGCACTATTTGACCTATTAACCTGGTCATTCACGCATGCACTCTACTCATGGCTGACATGTGTGTTGAAGCATGACACATAATCCTATATTTGTGGGGAAAAAACGGTAGAATAATATTTAAGTCAGTGAAATATGAAGTTTAGTTACACATGTTGTTTTTAAAAAGGATTTTAGCATTCTCAAATTTAGTGAAATCAAAGCTTAAACTTGAGGTAAAATTGTGATAGAAGTTTTTAAAAAATATCTGTGTTTGAATAAATTTCAAATTGTTTCGATATAAGGGATGGATATAGAGGATAAAAATGAAAGGTCTTTTATCCTGAAGAACTACAAATAATCGGCTTTGCTAACTTCCATCATAAAATTTTCAGGTGCAAAAAGAAAAATGTAGAGATAGATTCTACCACATCTGGTGCTGAATTTTCTAAAGATCATTGTAATAGGAGATCTAAAAGCCAAAGAAGAAAACACCAATCTGTAAGGGGATCTGGAATCAAGCAAGACATTTTTAATCCAAGCAGGTCACAGCATTCTATAATGAGAAAGCATTCATCTAAAAGTGTTCATAGACACAGACAGTTATATGAGCCTAGAGAAAAACATAGAAAGAAACATTCTTCCTCTAAGCACCGACGTTATGTCTACCACATTAGGAGGCCAAAAAAATCCTCGTGCAGTGGTCACAGTCATGCCAGTAACAAGTGCTCAGTGTGCACTAGATCTTGCTGCATGCAATGCCATTCACATCCATCTTGTAAAGAATCCAATACAAAGAAAAAAACTTGTCTCAAGAAACACAAGAAAAGAGCTAGTGTTCTCTCAGACATAGACAGCTCTCGAGGTAGAGTCTCTGATGGCAAAAGTGATAAAGAAAAATGTTCTCCAAAGAAAAAAAAAAGCAAAACAAAAAATAAAACCAGAAAAGAAAGTGGCAAGCCATGTTGTTGCAGACTTAAACAACTAGATCTAGTTTTAGATCGCTGTGATAACAAAAAGCAAAACTCAGCACAGAATTGCTCTGACGGTAAATTCTATATGCATACTAAACAGAGTGGGAACTCATTTGACTCAAGAAGGCCACTTTTGTTTTCCTCAAGTGAATCAAATATTGAAGATGATCACCCAGAATCCCACCAGACATCTCAAGGAGAGCTTAGCTCCAATAATAAATACCAGAATCATAAGCCTAAAAAAAGGTAAGTGCAATTAATTATTCCTTAAGCTGTCAACCTTTTTTAAGCTTTAAAAATGATACTTTTATAGTGCTATAATTAAATTATACAGATTCTCACAAAGTAGGAGATACTGTATTTAACCTCAGTTCAATGAACAATAAACTTGAGTCTTTATTTTAAAAATTCAAAATATAGAAAAATACCTTCAAATGTCTGTTATGAACTCTTATCAATATAATAATTAGAGTGATTAATTCAGCTACACATGGTGGCTGAGCATATACATCCATTTTTTAAAGGTTGACACTAATAGTTATCACCAATTTTTCAGTCAATATTTTTTACCCGTTTTTGCTCTCTAATATAATTTCTAATCAGTTATGCATTGGCATTATTCTGTTTTTTTGTAACAATGACACTAGGAAAAGTAAATTGTCAAAGGTGACATAACAAAAACAAAAATTGGGTCCTCTTAAAAGACACTGGTTATCAGAAGTTTTAACCTAACTGATAAGTTAAACAAAAATAATTATTTGTTATAGATATTCACATTATGAATATCAAGTGGTGAGATGCCATAGCTAAGTGGTTTGATGAAGTGGTTTGTAAATGTAGAGCATTGCAAATGTAGATGTGAATGGACTTCTGAAGAGAATTAGGGTGTGGTGATTAAGTGATAAAGCGGTTGGCTTCTGCACTGAGGGATCTTGGGTTTGAATCTAGATGAAAACTGGGATTTTGAATTTTGGAATTTTTAGGATGTCACTGAGTCCACCCCACAGTAATAAGTACTTGACATTAGTTGGGGAAGAAAACGTGGTTGGCCATTGTGCTGGCCACATGACATCCTATTTAACATGTTTTGTATATTTTTTCTTAATTGAAGATAATTACATCAAAGGACGAAAATCCAAAAGGATGGGGGAAAGGGAGGGTCAGGGTTTGAACCCAGGATAAGTTAAACAAAAATAATTATTTGTTATAGATATTCATATTAGGAATATCAAGTGGTGAGATGCCATAGCTAAGTGGTTTGATGAAGTGGTTTGTAAATGTAGAGCAATGCAAATGTAGATGTGAATGGACTTCTGAAGAGAATTAGGGTGTGGTGATTAAGTGATAAAGCGGTTGGCTTCTGCACTGAGGGATCTTGGGTTTGAATCTAGATGAAAACTGGTATTTTGAATTTTGGAATTTTTAGGATACCACTGAGTCCACCCCACAGTAATAAGTACTTGACATTAGTTGGGGAAGAAAATGTGGTTGGCCATTGTGCTGGCCATATGACATCCTATTTAACATGTTTTGTATATTTTTTCTTAATTGAAGATAATTACATCAAAGGACGAAAATCCAAAAGGATGGGGGAAAGGGCTGGTCAGGGTTTGAACCCAAGACCATCAAGATAACCATCTAGAGCACATACGGCATGACCAGACAACCATCCAAGAGAATGTGTTCACTACATTAATATAGTTTATTGTTGTGTGAATATCTTTGTTAACCAATATCTCCTTCTAGTTTGATAAAACCCTATATTAGGTTTGTCTGACTTGTTCATAATTCTTACTACAAGCATCAAACAGGAAGTGAATAGCTCTGTCGAGGAGGACAGAAGTACAGGGAACTCTGGTGTTAACAGTTTTACAAACTCATTAGAATTTTGTACATCTGTGTCAACAGAAATTAGGTAAGTTAAAATAACCTCACCTAAATTATATTATGGACTGTTTACTCTGTTTATGTATTTTTTATATAAACTGTTTAAGTATTTTATATACTGTTAGATAGGCTACTGTTTCAGTAATTGTTATATATACACTGTTTATGTGTTATTAGATACTGTTTGAGCATTTGTTGTGTACTGTTTAAGTTTTGTTAAATACAGTCTAAATATTCATTTCACTCAAATTCACCAAAAAAGAGAATGTCACAATTAATTATTTTGTTAGCAGCCATGAGGTTTGAAGTCTTTAGCT